>NC_065444.1:141516613-141816613 GCF_917563875.1 Diabrotica virgifera virgifera | reverse complement strand
ATGAACGACAAAAGACACCTCTTTGTGTCACAGATTTGTCTACAAAGCCACGTTATTCGCTACACATTCTTCAATAACGGAGAAAAACCGTGATATGAAAGGAAACGGCGATTGCATTTTATTTCACTTCGACCACCACCGATATTCTACACGACGTGTTTCGAGCTCATGTCAAGCTCTCGTCAGGAACATCTAGGTGGATGGTCGAGGTGCAAGAAATTGCTTTTGGCCTTTCTTCTGTATATCAGAGAAATCTTTTCGTTTAATTCATATAGATGTCGTACCAAGTGTACTGAAGTCTGGTTATTTTATTATTACCAGAAAGGCCAAAAGCATTTTCTTGCACCTCGACCATCCACCTAAATGTTCCTGACGAGAGCTTGACATGAGCTCGAAACACGTCGTGTAGAATATCGGTGGTGGTCGAAGTGAAATAAAATGCAATCGCCGTTTCCTTTCATATCACGGTTTTTCTCCGTTATTGAAGAATGTGTAGCGAATAACGTGGCTTTGTAGACAAATCTGTGACACAAAGAGGTGTCTTTTGTCGTTCATCGTCTTTTATGAAGACTTTGAAATTTACATTTTCGCGTCCGCTACGGAAAAGATTTCTTCTGTATATCAGAGAAATCTTTTCGTTTAATTCATATAGATGTCGTACCAAGTGTACTGAAAAGTCTGGTTATTTTATTATTACCAGAAAGGCCAAAAGCATTTTCTTGCACCTCGACCATCCACCTAGATGTTCCTGACGAGAGCTTGACATGAGCTCGAAACACGTCGTGTAGAATATCGGTGGTGGCCGAAGTGAAATAAAATGCAATCGCCGTTTCCTTTCATATCACGGTTTTTCTCCGTTATTGAAGAATGTGTAGCGAATAACGTGGCTTTGTAGACAAATCTGTGACACAAAGAGGTGTCTTTTGTCGTTCATCGTCTTTTATGAAGACTTTGAAATTTACATTTTCGCGTCCGCTACGGAAAAGATTTCTTCTGTATATCAGAGAAATCTTTTCGTTTAATTCATATAGATGTCGTACCAAGTGTACTGAAGTCTGGTTATTTTATTATTACCAGAAAGGCCAAAATCATTTTCTTGCACCTCGACCATCCACCTAGATGTTCCTGACGAGAGCTTGACATGAGCTCGAAACACGTCGTGTAGAATATCGGTGGTGGTCGAAGTGAAATAAAATGCAATCGCCGTTTCCTTTCATATCACGGTTTTTCTCCGTTATTGAAGAATGTGTAGCGAATAACGTGGCTTTGTAGACAAATCTGTGACACAAAGAGGTGTCTTTTGTCGTTCATCGTCTTTTATGAAGACTTTGAAATTTACATTTTCGCGTCCGCTACGGAAAAGATTTCTTCTGTATATCAGAGAAATCTTTTCGTTTAATTCATATAGATGTCGTACTAAGTGTACTGAAGTCTGGTTATTTTATTATTACCAGAAAGGCCAAAAGCATTTTCTTGCACCTCGACCATCCACCTAGATGTTCCTGACGAGAGCTTGACATGAGCTCGAAACACGTCGTGTAGAATATCGGTGGTGGTCGAAGTGAAATAAAATGCAATCGCCGTTTCCTTTCATATCACGGTTTTTCTCCGTTATTGAAGAATGTGTAGCGAATAACGTGGCTTTGTAGACAAATCTGTGACACAAAGAGGTGTCTTTTGTCGTTCATCGTCTTTTATGAAGACTTTGAAATTTACATTTTCGCGTCCGCTACGGAAAAGATTTCTTCTGTATATCAGAGAAATCTTTTCGTTTAATTCATATAGATGTCGTACCAAGTGTACTGAAGTCTGGTTATTTTATTATTACCAGAAAGGCCAAAAGCATTTTCTTGCACCTCGACCATCCACCTAGATGTTCCTGACGAGAGCTTGACATGAGCTCGAAACACGTCGTGTAGAATATCGGTGGTGGTCGAAGTGAAATAAAATGCAATCGCCGTTTCCTTTCATATCACGGTTTTTCTCCGTTATTGAAGAATGTGTAGCGAATAACGTGGCTTTGTAGACAAATCTGTGACACAAAGAGGTGTCTTTTGTCGTTCATCGTCTTTTATGAAGACTTTGAAATTTACATTTTCGCGTCCGCTACGGAAAAGATTTCTTCTGTATATCAGAGAAATCTTTTCGTTTAATTCATATAGATGTCGTACCAAGTGTACTGAAGTCTGGTTATTTTATTATTACCAGAAAGGCCAAAAGCATTTTCTTGCACCTCGACCATCCACCTAGATGTTCCTGACGAGAGCTTGACATGAACTCGAAACACGTCGTGTAGAATATCGGTGGTGGTCGAAGTGAAATAAAATGCAATCGCCGTTTCCTTTCATATCACGGTTTTTCTCCGTTATTGAAGAATGTGTAGCGAATAACGTGGCTTTGTAGACAAATCTGTGACACAAAGAGGTGTCTTTTGTCGTTCATCGTCTTTTATGAAGACTTTGAAATTTACATTTTCGCGTCCGCTACGGAAAAGATTTCTTCTGTATATCAGAGAAATCTTTTCGTTTAATTCATATAGATGTCGTACCAAGTGTACTGAAGTCTGGTTATTTTATTATTACCAGAAAGGCCAAAAGCATTTTCTTGCACCTCGACCATCCACCTAGATGTTCCTGACGAGAGCTTGACATGAGCTCGAAACACGTCGTGTAGAATATCGGTGGTGGTCGAAGTGAAATAAAATGCAATCGCCGTTTCCTTTCATATCACGGGTTTTCTCCGTTATTGAAGAATGTGTAGCGAATAACGTGGCTTTGTAGACAAATCTGTGACACAAAGAGGTGTCTTTTGTCGTTCATCGTCTTTTATGAAGACTTTGAAATTTACATTTTCGCGTCCGCTACGGAAAAGATTTCTTCTGTATAACAGAGAAATCTTTTCGTTTATTTCATATATATATATATATATATATATATATATATATATATATATATATATATATATATGAATATGTGTCTAAAGATATTCAACCTCTTGTCTTTACCGACGAGCCCAGAGAGGTTGAAGAGGGCGAAACACATTTCTAAGAACTGGTGTTTGGATCTTTGATTCTATTCGAAAAATTTTTCCCAGCCCGAAATGGTGGATGTGTGAATTGTTCGTAAGGGGATTTTTCCACATTCTCTATTTCATCTATTTGATCCCAAAATTGTTGTACAAATCGATGGTGAACGAAAAAATTGCGAGGTTTTGCCCTTTTTTCAGTTTCATTTCCTCGACTATACATATATATATATATATATATATATATATATATATATATATATATATATATCAAAGGTAAAGTTAAAGTTCATTGGGTGTGCAGCTGGAAATGAAAGCCAAAGTGTACTCTTTTCAACGAGCTAGCTCTTTTCATCCTTCAGTCATATATATATATATATATATATATATATATATATATATATATATATATATATATATATATATATGTCTTCATATCAAGGCGAGATCCGTTTGTATCATAAGCTATACAAGATGAGATCCGTTTTGCAAGGCGAGATCCGATTTTGGATCTCACCTTGTATTCACGTGTATATAGTGACATCTCGATGTAACAATGGTTAGGGTACAAGGAAATCGATTTTTGTCTGGACCTCATTTTGCACCCCTTTTGGTGAATTTTATATTGCAGTGGTTCCACTAAATCCGCTGTAGAGGGCAGCGCGCGCGATCCGTTGTGTATATGGTAAATATATATTTTGCAGACAACCCGAGATCCGGTAAATTTGGAAACATCGCAAATGAATTTCACGGTCAGCTCTCTCACTCGGCTTATGTCTAGCTTGAATAAGAATGTTTACATTATTTAAGGGCTCTGTCCAGAAAGGCGATTGTCAAATATCTCGAGAACTAGACAGCATGTCGAAAAAATTTTGGAATGCTTTTTGAATGGTTTTTCAAAATCTATATACTTATGGAATAGCAGGGTTCTTATTCTGCCTGCGAAAGCGGTGGGTGTAGCAACTTTGAATTTTCAACTGAAACACTTTATTTTTAATTAAATAGTTGAAATTTAGAATTAAAAATACACAACTTTTGTTTGAATCGATAATAGCTTCTTTAATCCAGTCGGAAGAGCTTCAAAATCGTCGTTTTGATGACATTTTTAGGGTTTAGGGGTACCTCAGGTAGTTAGCTTAAAACGTAAGAAATAAATTTGAATAGTTAATGTTTATTGATAAACAAAGCTCCAATTCTATTTTACTTCAACTCATTTTAAGGCTATTTCAATAAACTAATCGGTTCTTTTTTCAGTTTTTTGGTAAAACATTGTAACTTATAGACGAAAATTCTTAAAATCGGCTATTTTTCATTTAAATTGTCAATAAATAATTAAATTGAGAAAAATTGGTCAGATTTACATAAATTTTGTTATTCCGTCCATATAGAAACTAAAACAATTGTTACGTAGTTACACTGAGTGTCATAAAAACCGTGTATTTTTACTCATTTCTTTGAGCTATTTCACGTAATATCGAGATATAAGTAGTATTTTTTACATAAGTTATATTAACGTTAAACTGACTTAATTTATAGTTTTATAAGCAACAATTAAGTATAGCGAAATTTATAAAACCTTGTTTAAATTGTTTTACATGCTCTATAATGCGGTTATCTTAAATTTTGTTTTGAATGTTTTTATTCTTACTGGTAGACAAAAAATGGCAAAATGTGCATTTTTGACATCAAATTGTTGATAACCAACATAGTTACTACTCAAAATATTAAAAAAACTAACCGTCGGTATAACAGGTTGCCTGGAAACCAGATGCAGAACAGTACCATAAATGTTTTAGACCTTTTAGCACTTTCTTTAAGTGAAATTTAAAATCATTTACCACCCATGTACACTCATTACGGAATCTGTTACAAGAATTTCAGCGATTTCAGCCATTTTTTCAAAATTTATTTGGATTTTCTCTAGTAATCCTTCCAAAACACAATACATAAATGGTTAATACCTTTTACACCAACTTCAAGGAGGGTAATTTATACAGGTACATACCTGGAATTATTATATGGACCGTTCACTCTTGTTAGAGTATAGTTCGCTCAAATATGAGCTCTTTTAATCCATTTCACGCGGTAAATTCTCTACTATTTTCTTCCACTCTCTCCGGTCCTGAATCTTTTCTCTCCAGTTTGCAATTTCCATCTTTGATATATCGTCTAGCAGTTGATCTTCCCATCTAATTTTTGGTCTTCCTCTTGGTCTATTTTTTACTGGTTTCCAGTTCATTATCTTCCTGATCAGTTCTTCTACCCCTCTTCTTTGTGTGTGCCCAAACCATCTGAGGCTTTGTGCTTTAATGAATTTTACTATATCTTCTCCTTTATTAATATTTATTATTTCATGGTTCATCAGCTTTCAATATTCCCCTGTTTCTGTCTTTACTGGGCCATGTATCCTTATAATTTTTCTCTCAATTATTTTTAACTTTTCTTCGTCTTTTTTCGTAAGGCACATTACTTCTGCTCCATAGGCTATCACTGATCTGATTGCTGCTGTGTATATTTTTGATTTTGTTTTTTTTGCTCAGGTTTTTGTCCTTGAGTAGTTGGTGATATTTCCAATATACTCTATTACCTGCTTTAATTCTGTCGTTTATCTCTATACTCCTTCCGTTTTTGCCGTCCACCATCACCCCCAGGTATTTGAAGCAATCTACTCTCTGGAATGTATTTTCACCTATCTTTATTTCTGCTATTCTGTTTACATTGTCTCGTGTGCTTATAAGATATTTTGTTTTATTCTGATTGATTATTAGTTCTCTCGTCTTTGCTTCTCTTACCAGGGTTAAAAGTGCCTCTTCTAGTCTTTTTTTATCTCGTGCTACCAGTCCCAGTTCATCTGCATATCCTATGATCTGTGTTGAGCTTTGAATAATTGTCTTTTTCAGCCCTGTGTCCCTAATTACTCCTTCTAGAGCGATATTAAATAGTGTCGTTTGTCGTTGACAGACTGTCTCCTTGTCTTACTTCAAGTTCTATTTTGATGTCATTTGTATCGCCCTCATTTGTTTTAACTTTTGCTGTTGAGTCTTTTATTGTCATTCTAGTTAGTCTTATTAATTTTGCCGGTATCTCCACTTTTTTTCATTTCTTTTAATAATTGTTGTCGGTATATGCTGTTGAAGGCCTGTTGGAAGTCGATGAATAGTATGTGTAATTCTATGTCATGTTCATAGCTTTTTTCAATTGTTCGTGTCAGTACGTGTATTGCATCTATTGTTGATCTTCCTTTGATCTATTGTTCTAAAACCCTGTTGATATGGTCCTATAATTTTTTCTGTGTATTGATTTAATCGGTTTCTTATAATTGTGGTCAATATCTTATACGTTGTATTTAGTAGCATAATTGGTCTGTAGTTGCAGCACTTAGTTGGATCTCCTTTCTTAAAGATTGGTGCGATGTGTCCGTTTTTCCATTCTATGGGCATGCTTTCGTCCTTCCAAATTGTAACCATTAACTTGTGCATTCGCTTCGTGAGCTCCTCTCCGCCGTTGATGATCAGTTCGTTGTTGATTTCATCTGGCCCTGGCGTTTTGTTTACTTTTAGTTGTTTTAATACCTCCATGAATTCCTAATAAGTAGGTGCGACTTCCTCTTCATCTCTGTTATCTCTTATATCCTCATCCTCTGAATATGCCTTATTGTCGTTTTTGTCTAGGTCCGTGAAATGTTTTTCCCAATCTTTTTTGTTTATTTTTGTGACAGATTTTTTGGTACTGTGTTGTTGTTTTACCTATTCGAACAATTTCTTGTTGTCTTTATTATTCGTTTCTAATTCTTGCATTTGTTCAGAGATCCATGTGTTCTTCTTTCTTCTATAGAGTTTTAATGCTTCTTGTTTTTCTTTTCTATATTGGTCCAGTTGTTCCTGTTCGGCACTTTGTAGCCATTTGTTTCTTGCGAGGTGCTTCAGTTGACTTTTTTGGTGACATTCCTCATCAAACCATTCTTTCGATTCTTTGTTTTTTTGGAATCCTATTATTTGTTCTGCTGTCTCTATTATGCTGTTCTTTATGTTTTTCCATTCTCCTTCTATTTCTATGTGCTCGTACTGACCCAATTTCTGTTCCAGTTGTTCTGTATATTGTTGCTTTGTTTCTTGCGTTTTCAGATTGGCTATATTCCATTTCCTCCTTTTTCCTTCCTTATGATTATTTGCTGTGATTATTTTCATCTTAAGTTTTGCTATCAACAATATGTGGCCAGTGCCTCCATTTGCCCCTCTATATGACCTTACGTTTGGTACTATTTGTGTCCACTTTTTCGAAATTAGAGTATGATTTATTTGGTTTCCATCCATTCTTCCTGGTATCATCCATGTTATTTTGTTTTCTTTTTATGTTTATGCCCAGTACTAACTATATATGTATTTGTTGCTGCTGCTAGGTTGCAGATTTCTCCTCCATTATCATTCGTAGTTTCATGAATGGTTTCTTTGCCAGCTACATTACGATTATAGTCCTCCTTTCCGATCTTTGCATTGAAATCACCCAATATTATTAATATGTCATTCCTCGGAATATTTTCACAGGTTTCTTCCAGGATGTCTTAGAATTCTGTTTTATCTTCTCGGTTTGCTTGTTCGGTGGGTGCATAGCAATTGACTATCGAGATGTGGGCTTGTTTATTTTCTTATGTAAGATATCCTTTCATTAACTGCTTTGAATTGTATCAGTTTTTCCCTCATTTTTTTGTTCACCATAAATACCGTACCATTCGTTCCCTGTTTGTTTTCTCCCGAATAATACATGCTAAAGTTTTTCTTCTCAATTTTTCCTTCTTTCTTCCATCGTATTTCCTGTACGGCTAGGATTTCTAGTTGGTATTTTTTCATTTCAAGAGCTATTTCTTGCATCTTACCTGCTGCCAGCATGGTTCTAATATTCCAAGAGCCCATTCTAATGGGTTTTGTTCTTTTCTTCTTATTGAGATTCTTTCTTTATTTTGTGTGCGTTATTTTGTTTTCGTTAACCGTTTGCATTTCCGAGTCTTTTTTTGCCATGTCAATATCATATTTCAGCCGCTGTTCTTCGTTTATTAGTTTTTTGAATTTTCTATCAGCTGCTCTCTCTCTTCGTCCCATATCTAGATTTTGCCATTCACTATTAATTTCTTGTAGCCGATTTTCGTTTGCTTACCTTTGCTTCTTTCGTCCTTTGCTATTTTAGTTATTTCCTTTTGTATTTATTTTTCTTTCGATGTCCAATCGTTGTTTATATAGATACGATCTTTATGCTGTTTTAGTTTACGTTCCTTGTTTAGGATTTCCATTTTATCCGTGAGGGCTTCTGTTTCTATTGCGCATACTGTTTCTCCTATTTTTTTTGCACTTCTTAGTTTTATTTGTATTTGCAACTCTTGGGCTCTGAAATTTTCCATTTCTTCTTTTAATTTCTTATAATCATTTGTTTTTACTTTCAACCCAGTTACGATCAAGCTTTTCTTTTTGCTAAATTTCTCCAGTTGCTCCATTCATTCATGTAGCAGTTTTACTTCTTTTTTTAGTTTTTGTTTCTCTGCTTTTACACCCATTAACTCTTTATTGGTTTGTTGTTATTCTTTCCTTATTTGTTTTATTTCCTGAAGCATTTCATCGTTTTTATTCATTAGCTCTTTCATTATTGTAATCATAACATTTTTCATGTCTTCCTTGTTTTCGTTGCCTGCTTTGCTTGGTGACCGTTTTTTAATTTTACTTCTATTAAAACAATCATCCAAGTTTTCTCTTTTGCGTTTCGTTTCATCATCGGTTTCACTTCCTGTGACATTTTTTCCATTTTCTAGGAGTGCAGCGCTAAATACCTGGAATACCGATATTAGATTATCAACAATACATAAAAAATGAAAGTTACCAATTCACCGGTAGTTAATGCGTTATTTAAAAATTAACTGCGCACCAGAGTTGCCAGTTGGTCTGTAATTAGGACGGGGATTAAAATAGATACGAATTCACCGGGACCCGGAAATATGCACACCCTGATATTCTAGTTACGTAAGCTCGTCCGATTGGCGCATGACGTTAACAACAGAGTAAAGCATAGTCCCGTCTATGCGTTCGTAATACGAACGCGAATGAAATTTGAGAATAGTACAAAAGAAACTAAGTGATTTTTATAGTTTAGAGGAAAATCATTAAACTATTTACTTTTATTTAAATTGATTTTCAGTTATTTGTAAAGTTCCCAGTTTCTTGATTATATTGGTATCAGGAAAATAAAAATATTCATATAATCGATATCTACTAAAATTATTATATTTCGTTAGTTGGCAAAAATTGATTTGTGGCCTACACATTAGTAAATATAATTTTTACCAAGGGGAAGAAAAGCCCCAAAATAAAACCATAAATTTAATGGATTGATAAAAAAACAAAATTTTTTACTTTTTAAATAATGTATTTCATCAGATTTAAGTAAGAGGCTTGGAAAAGACAAAAATAAGTTTTACAGTTTTCATGCCATGCACTTTATTTAAATTTTGTGCATGTGAAATAGACGTACATACAGCAACTATGTAGCAGTTTTCATAATTTTTCTTTTACGCAATGTCAGGTTGTTAAGAGACTTGTTTAATTCTTTAATTCGGAAGTACATCTGAGACCTAGAAAATAACTTGTTCGCTTTGTTAGAACAGTCTACAGTTACACTTTTGGACATAAGGTTTTCTAAATAATTTTTAGTTACCAAAATGGAATCACCATTCATGTGGAAGGAAAAATTGTCTCCAGTTACTTAATATATGACAAGAGAGTGTCAGATGGTTTACATAAACCACACTTACTCAAATGATCAACCCACGTGTACGTTGAAACATCTTCGGATTGAATACTGGAGTCCTTCAATTTATGGCAGATATAACCAGCCAAATTCTCCAAACCATCATACTCGAGGTCACTAATGTTTTTTCATTCTAACTCTCATTGAAAACTTGAAAATCCACAACTGTTTCGTTGTTAGAATCCAGCCTTTGGATCAATTGTCCAGAAATTGGTAAATCTGGGATGTCGTCTGTTTAAACGTTCGAAAATTCGTTCCGTTGTCTCTCCTACCCGTATATAACTTTTATAAAATAAAATAAAGCTTTTTGTTAACACTTTAAAAAAATTTTAATGGGTTTCCCCGAAAAGAGCTTCATTTTTTGGTACTATGTATCACGTTAAAATATTTGATTTGGAATTTGAAGGGTAAGATCGTCTTTTTTATGAGCTACAAATTTACTTTTACTGGTTCTATAGACTAAGAATATACCATTTTTTCGTTTTTTTATATGCTACATTTTTTCCAAGAATATTTTTTCGATATAATACTTACTTTTTGAGTATTTGCGAAAAACCGCCGAAAAACGTGTTTTTTTTTTGTTGAAAAGTAAATATTTTTAGTCGCAAGTGACTCTAGTGACCTACTACTAAATTAACCTAGTACCTAAGTTAAAAAAACTCTATAGAACAAAAGTTGCTTAAACTTAGTCAGATCTGTTTCCGGACTTATTTTAAACGTATATTTTTTCACCCTCCAAGTAAAAGCAATCAACGGCACAAATTTAACTTTGAAGTGGGGGATGGGTAGAATCTAAATCCAAATTTTCATGCAATTAGGAGTTGACCCTGAAAATTATGTGTGTTTCTTTTTATCTTTTAAATCATTTTACTTAAAATCATTTTTTAACTATCAAATAATAATTACATATTGAGTTATTTTATTTTTTAAACTTTAATAATATTTATAAAAAATTTTACTTTCTTGTAATGTATTTTTAAAACAAGCAATCATTTAAATAATTATTTTGTAACAATTTGTATTATTTAAGAATATAATAATTACATTTTGGTTTCGTAGTAAGTGTTTTTTAAGAATATTAATGTACAGTTTTAA
Organism: Diabrotica virgifera virgifera; assembly: GCF_917563875.1. Lineage (NCBI taxonomy): Eukaryota > Metazoa > Arthropoda > Insecta > Coleoptera > Chrysomelidae > Diabrotica > Diabrotica virgifera. The sequence goes on along the minus strand of NC_065444.1, from coordinate 141,805,705 downwards.
AATATTGTATTGCAAATAATTATCATTATTAAATGGTTATTATTTGTCAAGTATTCTTTTTCTTTTTTCACACCCTTAGTATGTAATAAAACTAAGGGACTTTCTGAAAGGTCAATCGTAGACTTTAAAGACACAAAAGAAGCGATACTTAAAAGTTACGCCCATTATATATCTTTATATCGTGGGAAATATACAATACAACACGAGCTCCAACCGCTCGACTAATACTCTTTAGAGCTGGCATCAGTGTGTGATCTCGCGTTGAACGGTAAATATCTAAAATTTCGTATATAAGTCCTCCCCTTTACTTTTCAGCGACGGATCTCGTTTCGCTGTAAATTTATCAGAAAAATTTAAGTACAAAAATCTTTTCCCCTCTAAGTGTGCCATGATTAATATGTTAATTATAAAGATACTTATGAACAATATACTCCAATAATTAATTTCCTATTGGTGGATCTCGGGTTGTCCTCGATTTAGTCGGATCTCGCCTTGATATGAAGACGTATATATATATATATATATATATATATATATATATATATATATATATATATATATTCGTATGAACTTTACACATTGCTAAAACATACAATAGATTGTAAGAATATAAATGAAAACATTAAAGGCGGATATTGCTACTGTGGAGCCATTCCATTGCCTCAGGAGTTAGTTCGTGGATTTCGATTAAGCTTCCTTCGAATCGTGTGGCTGGACATTCTTGTGTAATGTGGTGGACTGTTTGTTCAGCAGCATTGCATTTGTCACATAGCGGGCTGTCTGCGATGCCCCATTGGTTAAGTGATTTATTGCACACTCCATGACCTGCCCTGATTCAGTTCAGATTACACCATTCTCGGCGCGGAAGAGAGAAACCGTTGAGTTTGACTGTGGGATTTCCTATTAGGTGTGCATTGTTCACTTCTTCGTTCCATTCGCTTATCCAATGCTCATCGATTGTGAAATTGTTTGGAAGATTTTTTGCTGTTCTTGTTGGCGGGTTTCGAGATCTCAGCCGCAATTGGCCCTGGTTTAACTGATCTATGTCGGTATTTATTGGCAATGAGAGATTCTTTTGACATTTCTGGTATTGTGATTTAAGGGCAGCTAACCGTCGTGTTTTGGTTGGTGCAATGTTGCTTAGAACTGGAAGCCACTGAGTTGGTGTGCTTTTTATGGTCCCCGTAATATACCTCATTGTCTGATTTAGTTGTGTGTCTAGGACGTTAGTATGGTGACTGTTTAGCCAGACTGGAGCACAATATTCGGCTGTTGAATAGACTAATGCAAGAGCGCTTGTCCTGATTGTGTCTGCATTGGCTCCCCAAGAGGTGTTTACAAGCTTGTGAATGATATTATTGCGAGTTTTTACTTTAGTTGCAGTTTTATGTAAGTGTTCCTTGAAAGTTAGAGTACGATCCAGTGTTACACCGAGATATTTTGGATTTGGGTTATGTTTTAGGGTAACCCCTTCGCTTTCTATGTTTAGTCTGTAGTTCACTTCCCGGTTATTTAGATGGAAGGCAGTAACTTCTGTTTTTGTGGGATTTGGCTGAAGGCCCCATTTTTTAAAATATGTGTTAATAGTATGTAAGTCGCTTTCTAGGATAGCTTGGGCGTTCTCGATGTTTCTTTCTTGTATGCCTAAAGCCATGTCATCTGCATAAATAAACTTGCGTGAGATTGTAGTGGGAGCGTCTGAGGTGTAAATGTTAAACAGGAGCGGCGATAGAACCGATCCTTGGGGTAACCCATTCTGTAAACTTTTGTATTTACTAGTTTTCTCATTAACGCTAACTTGGAATAATCTGTCACACTGCATTTGATTTATTAGCTTATTAAATGATTGGCATGGTACCATCTGGTACAATTTTAGTAGTAGTCCTTCTTTCCATACCGTGTCGTAAGCACAAGTCAGATCAATGAATGCTACTGCCGTTTTGATTTTCTTTTGGAAGCCATTTTCAATAAATGTGGTTAGAGAAAGAACTTGATTGATCACTGCAGTTCCTTCTTGGCATAAATCCAGCTTGTTCTACGGGAATATTTTCGCTTACAGAGTGTAAAAGTCTCGCGTAGATTATCCTCTCAAAGATCTTATAGCAGACACTTAAAAAAAGGGCGATTGGTCTGTAACTCTCGGGCAATGAAGCATCTTTGCCTGGTTTACAGATTGCGATGACTTTGCTTTGCTTGAATAGTTTGGGGAGCTTTTGCGTCGTCATTATCTGGTTGAAGAAGTCGAGGAGCCACTTTCGAGTTTTTGGACCAATGTGTTTTATGAACTCAGGATATATTTTGTCAACTCCTGCAGCTTTGCGGCACTTAATTAAGTCTAGAGCGTTGAAAAGTTCCTCGGTCTCTATTTGCCTCATGATGGGTAGGCTTTGTTGAGATGCAGTTTTGATCTTTTTTGAGCTGATATCGTACTTCTCTTTTATGAGCCTTTTCTATGACTGGTTTGGAGATTTGCGCAATGCGTTTCGCTATATCTTCTGGATTTGGTAATGAAGAGTTAGTTGTTGGGATACTAGCGCCTGTGTCCAGTTTTCTGAGCAGGTTCCAGGCAGTTCGATTCCTATGCGTGAAGTTAAGGTTTTCGAGAGTTTGCCTCCACCTGGTAGTTTTTGCAGAATTTAGAGACTCTAGAAGTTGTTCCCCTAGATCTGGGTCTCTGGTTTGCTCATATTGATTATACAGGTCTTTGCATTCTTCGGTCCAGCATGGGATGTAGGATTTGGTTAGGCCACGTGGAACATGTTTTTTAGCACAGCTAATTATAAGTTTGGCGAATCTTCCGTAGTTTTCTACCTTAGGCTCAATATATCTGATATCTTTCTCCAATTGTGCTTGGTACTTATCCCAGTTTGCCTTACGAAAGTTCCATCTAGGCAGAGGAATTGAGTTTATAATGGGAATAGTGACGCCCATGGTTGTTATCACCGGTCTATGCTGCGATTTTGGGAAATTATCAAGAACTTCTCTAGTTGCATGATTATGGCAGTCATCTTTGGTGGATATAAATGTAAGATCTGGGTTGTAGCCTTTCTGCCATCTAGCGGAAAAAAAGGTAGGCTTCTGTTTTGCATCATGCAGAAGTCCAAGATGCTTTGGCTTCGCCCATTCAATCACTTGTTCGCCTTGGAGATTACACTGGTTATAGCCCCATGTAGTGTGATGACTATTGAAGTCTCCCGTATATATTGATGGATGCGGGAATGAGGGAAGCACTTCTGGTGGCCATATTGCGTTTGGTGGTTTATATATATATTAACTATTGTGATCTTGTCTATTACGGTTGCCAGTAAAGGGTTACGCAATTAAACTGTTACCTATTCAAACGACCATAATTTTTGGTGTGAAATTATTTTTTATTGATTCAAATTACAAAAATGTGTGAAAATAATCAACATTTCAGAATCCACTCATTTTAGCTCGATGTGGCCAGCTTTTGCCTTGACTATGGCCTTCAAACGATCAAAAAACGAGTTGCATGCTGCACGAATGTGATCGAATGTGATCTTCCGGTATTTTGGCCCATTCACGTATAATTGCTTTCTTCAGCGCATCCATACTGGCATATTTTTTAGTCATCACCTTGCTCTCCAAAATGGACCAGATGGAATAGTCCATCGGATTTGCGTCTGGCGAATTCTAAAGCCATTGTGTGGATGAAATGAAGTGTGGAACATGGTTTTTTAATCATTCTTGGTTCACACTAGCTTTATGAGACGGTGCCGAGTCTTGTTGGAACGTCCATGGTCTACAACCGAAATGTTTGTGTGCCCACGGCTCTAAAGCAGCTTCTAAAACATTTTCCCGATAATAAGTTGCATTGACTTTGACACCAGATTCAATAAAAACGATTGGAGAGCGTCCATCGGCGGTTACAGCTGCCCATACCATTACTTGAGATGGGAAATTACTTCGGGTGGCCGTTCGTAGGCTCAAACTTTCGTAGGTGCGTTCGGTCAAGTAAACATGATCATTTTGAGAGTTTATGAACTGCTCAATAGGGAAATTTTTCTCATCAGAGAACACTATGTTCGGAAATTCGCCACGTTCGTGCAGGCGTAACAACTCCTTTGCTCTTTCAAGCCGAACTTTTTTTTGCTTTGATGTAAGATTGTGTGCTTTTTGGAACTTGTAAGGCTTGACCTTGAGCTCCTTTTTCAATATTCGTTACATGCTTCGCTGGGATATTTTAAGTTCTTTGGTAATTTTATTACCACTACGACGTGGATTTCGCTCAAGTCGAGCCTTCACTTTGCGAACCATTTCAGGTGATGTTGCTGTTTTTTTTTTCATCCACTACCATAGCGTTTGACAATGCTACCAGTATCATTATAACGAGTTATGGTGCGATACACAAACGTTTTATTCACTTTGAGGTGTTTGAGCTGACGAACAATAGCTGCTTGTGATTTTCCCGCCAAATATAACGCAATCACACTATTAAATTCAATTGCGAATAACTTTTGTTGTGTGTATAAAACTTAGATGCAAATGCTTTTGACGGGTTATTAAACAATATACTGAAGTGTTATCAGGCCAACTTTGACGTAGCTGTCATTATCGATTTGCCAGATATATCGATGTGAAGTTGGTAACAGTTCAATTGCGTAACCATGTATGAAGAGTTCTTGGGATGAGTAAGAATGTACGGTGCTAACATTTTTTATATCTGTTCTACAATAGGTAGCAATTCCATATTGTGGGTGATTAAGTGAGGCTACCAATCTATATCCTGGAATTTGACCTAGGTTGTTCAGTTGTAAGTCATCAGCAGTGTGTGTTTCCTGAACTGTGGCTATGTCAATGCTATGTTTTGCAAGGAGCTTGCTGATGTATTCGCTCTTGCTTCTGCTAATACCTTCAATGTTTATTTGGCATACTCGGATTGTTGGTCCAATTGTCAGATGATTCTGAGAAGAACCGTTTTTTGTTTGTTGCATGGTTGTACTGCAATTTGTTCGCCAGGAGATCTGAAAGATGGTCTGGCGGTTCGATGTTGCTGCTCATTTAGCGTTACCCAGGGTGCACCACGAGGAGGTGAGACAGCTTTGCACCCCGCTGAAAACATAATTATTGATTACAATTATGAAATTAATGAATCAATTATGTTAATAATTGTTATGTTAATTGATTAACTAATCTCATAATTATAATCAATTATGTTTTCAGCAACCCAACCAAAGTTGACATTGACAGTTGGTGACAGTAATTAAATATTTGATAGTGATCATTGTTGATTAGCGTTCGAACAACCGGCCCTAAGAGTGATGTTTAAAATTTACACGTTTCTTAAGGTATCTCGAGATAGAAACAAGGTATCGACATACGGCTTTTGCTATTAAGTTGCTAATTTGGTCTAATTTTGTAATACACGATTAAAAATGCATGCTTGTATTTAATATTTTCCAAAGAAAACTAGATTTCCGAAAAAAATTAAATAGCGCCTCCTAGCTGGCATATTACTTATTAGGCTGTTTCGAAATTATAACTATTAGGTACATTGACGAAAAAGAGCTGTTTTCAACAAGACAAAGTTTGCAAAAATTGATTTAGCAGAACCGGACTTACAGCATTACTCGTATTTGCAAAGGTAGACTTAAAGGGCTATCTATCCTAGTGTAAAAGTACGAAATTCGTATACTTTTTGTGGTAATTTCTAAAATAAAAAGTGCTGTACCAATTGTTTTGAAAATTAGCATGAGCATTTATTATACACTAAGCATCAAAATTAACGCACCACCTTAAAAATGAGACATTTTTGATGTCTCATATTTCCTAAACCTGTTGTCCGATTTTAGTGATTTTTTTAGTATAGTATAGCTTTATTCTTCAAGAATATCGATGTAATAATAGTATTGCTAAACAGGTAAGTGTCATTGTATACCGGGTGTAACAATGATAGTGTGTTTTTTCCTCAAAGTTTGGAACACCCTGTGGAATATTCTAGAGTATATAAGATATTGAAATTAAAACTCAACTGTAGCGTTATGCTTTCTTAACATTTTGCTTTTTATGCATGTTAATCATCAATAGAGCAGGCACGTAGCCAAAGGGGGGGTCCATGGGGTCCGGACCCCTCCCAAAACTGTCTCGGCTTTGGTACTAAAGCAGCAAGTTTATCCCCAAGTTATTATTATTTTTGAAAAAGTAAATGAAATTATTATTATTTTTTACTTTTTTACTAGGATTATTTGTTTTTATTTAGTGTATGTTTCAACATATATCCAGTTTGAAAATCAGATTTACCACGAGGAAAAGTATTCTATCAACATTTTAAATTCTTTTTGCTAGAAAATTTGTCTGCCTATTACTCCCAGGACATTTCTCTTACAGCAATAAAAGCTGAATATAATATGTTATGGTATAACTGTAACACAATATCATCTTTCGAACCAAATACCGAAAGTCTCCGCGTAATGAACATTGTAATAAAGATTTTTTCCAAAAATTTACAAATTCCTTACAATTTTGGCAACTATCCCTGTCACAACGGCCAGTGTAAAACGTTCGTTCTCAACAATGAATCGAGTAAAAACTTCACACGGAAATAAGATGGGAAACGAAAGCGAAAGACTCATTTTATTGGCTCTTTAGTCCGTTCATTGGAATGTTGAGTTAAAGCCAAGTACATTTTTTATCAAATAACCAAAAATTACTGTGTCGACAACTGACTAGAAGACCAGATGTACTCTTTTCTATGGAATCCTATATTTCGTTATACATAGTAGTCTCTAACATCATGATCTTCTTCTTCTTTAGCCCATTTCTATCCAGCTTTAGACATAGGTATTCCCCAAATCTTTCCATATAAATTGTCGTTGGCTGCGATTTTCCAGTGAGTATCTGTAGCTTATACAATATCGTCCTTTCATCGCATCTGAGGTCTTCCTCTTCCTCTTCTTCCTATCACGGCCTCCAGTTTTGTATTGTAGCATTCGATCTTTTATCTTCCTGTCTCGCATTGTGACCCACAAGTCTCCACTTTAACCCTGTTATATGTGATGACTAACATCATCAGAGACACTAAAATGATATTAAAGATACAATGGTGAAATTAGGTGAAATTTGAAAAATTGAAAAATTTCACCGTCTAATCTAACAAAAAATTTGAGTTGTAATAAATAATCATTTCGTTGTGAATCGAAACAAGAGCAGTCTTATTTTAGTTAGTTCAGAGAGCACCAAAAGTGCTCTAACTAGTTTCGACTCTTCTTAGAGTCTCTTCAGAGAACACATATTTGATTCTCTCTGAACCACTAAAATTCTGGCTGTCAGCCTCTACCCACACACGAAAGATTATGATGATATGGATGCCGTGGTGGCATCTGCTAAAGACGAACGAAAGTTTTACTTCTAATATTAGGTTTGTTCTAGCAAACCGTCAAACTAGTCAGAAACCGTCAGCAAACAGTTGGTCAGCGAGAGAACATAATACAGTCACCAGTGATATACCCTCTACTCGCGCTGGTCGACTATTCGCTGATGGTTTCAAACCGTTTGAGACTGATGCTAGAACAAACCTAACAACAATATTAAAAATAAAACTTTATCAGAACTAATCTTCTGGTTACACCATTCGCGGCTTCTAAAACTTGCAAGCTAACGAATCGCCGGAGTAAAGAGGGAGATCTATCAAGTTGCATCTCACTACCCGCCTGTCCAGCACTGCAAAATTCAAACAAAGATTAGTTCCCAATACTCAGAATAGGAGAAGAACTAATAAAAATAATAAATAAATCATTTCGTTGTGAATCGAAACAAGAGCAGTCTTATTTTAGTTAGTTCAGAGAGCGTCCAAATTTGAGTTGTGTTTGGACCCCCCTCAAGCACATTTCCTAGCTACGTGCCTGCAATACAGGGTGTTTCCAAATAAGTGCGACAAACTTTAAGGGGTAATTCTGCATGAAAAAATAATGACCGTTTGCTTTCTAAACATATTACAAACGCTTCGTTTTCGAGATACGGGATGTTGAATTTTTTCTTACAAACTGACGATTTATTTATTGCTCTAAAACCGGTTGAGATATGCAAATGAATTTTGGTAGGTTTTAAGAGGTAGTTATTGCGCATTTTTTGACATGCGGGATGTATCTAAAATATTTATACCCATATGCACGCCAATGGTGAATATAAAATTCTTAATTGAATGTCAAAAATGCGCAATAACTACCTCTTAAAACCTACCAAATTTCATTTGCATATCTCAACCAGTTTTAGAGCAATAAATAAATCGTCAGTTTGTAAGAAAAAATTCGACATCCCGTATCTCGGAAACAAAGCATTTGGGTACATTCTTTATATAGCAAACGGTCATTACTTTTTCATGCAGAATTACCCCTTAAAGTTTGTCGCACTTATTTAGAAACACCCTGTATTGATGATTAACATGGCAAGTTGTTAAAGCACCTAACTTTTTTATGATCCCACATAAGCGAATGAATAAAAAAAAATGTTAAGAAAGCCCAAGGCTGCAGTTGAGTTTTAATTTCAATATCTTATATACTCTAGAATATTCCACAGGGTGTTCCAAACTTTGAGGAAAAAACACACTATCACTTGTAACACCCGGTATACAATGACACTTACCTGTTTTAGCAATACTATTATTACATCGATATTTTTGAAGAATAAAGCCATCATACACTGAAAAAGTCACTCAAATCGGACAACAGGTTTAGGAAATACGAGACATCAAAAATGTCTCATTTTAAGGTGGTGAAAATAAAAACATTGCTCCACTGCTGCAGTGATTGGGACTAAAAGAGATCCTGAAACATAAAATTTCAAAGTAATTATTGAAATATAAGTGCTATTTCCCACACCATCAACTATTTTTAAAAAATATTAAAATGTGGAAAGATGAAGTGTTGAAATTTCTTTTAAAATTAGGTAAAACATTTTCAGTTTCTAAAACCGTCAAATTGACATTTTTTATCCGATCAAAAAACCGTTGATGGTATAGAAAATAACTTATTTTTCAATAATAACTTTGAAATTTTATGTTTCAGGATCTCTATTAGTCCCAATCACTGCAGCAGTGGAGCTGTGTTTTTATTTTTACGGCGTCAGTAGATGGCGCATAAATCGTTTAATTTTCAATATTTTCAATCGTTACATGTACTTCTTTTTATAATAAATGCTCATGCAAATTTTCAAAACAATTGGTACAGTACTTTTTATTTTAGAAATTCCCAAAAAAGTATATGAATTTCGTACTTTTACACTAGGATAGCCCCTTAAACTTGTGAAATCAAATATGCGCAGAATTTTATGAACAATACGATGATCGGATTTCCAGTGCCCTTTCATTAGACACATTTTGTAAAATTTTGATTTTTTAATTTTTGATATTCAATTACGCCCTCTAGCGATAGACTTACAATTATGAAAATAATTTCCAGGTTTTTCCCGAAGCAACTTTTGTTATAATTTTTTTTCCCAAAGCTGTACTATAAACGGTTCCTGAGATATGGCCGAGAACTATTCTTATTGGGACACCCGGTACATCTTTATTGTTTAGTCTATTGCAAAGCATGTTACCTATACGTCCACCCGATAACTATTTTTTAAAGTATGTACACAGTTTTTTATTGCCTACTTTCTACTACTACCACTACTTTCAAATCTCCCCCTTATAATAAAAAACGTCTGGGTAATCATCTCAGACTACAATAATTCTTTCTTCGAGTACCCCTTCGATTTTGCTTTTCAATTAGTAGCCGGCCTATAAATTGTCAAACAGCTAGGATTTGAGGCTTATCGTCGAGATGGCTGGTGACGTAAATTTAAAGTTTTTGCAGTGAAAAACCCACGGGCTTATTTTTGTAATTTTTCAAACACAATATTAAAAATATTGTTTCTATTGTTAAATGTTTTTTTTTCGGCAATCAAGCCCTTAGAAATTCACCCACTACCGTATAGTTTTCTGGGGTCTTCAGGGTGCCTGCCAAAAGAGTATGTTTCTACCTGTTTCGTCTACTCATTTAGTTCAGCTAATGATCACTTTTCTATTTGCTTTAAAACAATAGAAATTCGTATAATTAAATAAAGACGATTATATTGATATTGAACTAAACAACGTAATTCATTTTATGAACGCTTTTTTGTAATTATTGTTACACAATTTTCAATATTATGAGTAAGTTATGTGATTTCTATTGAAACAAAAAGCTTTGTATCGGTTTTAAATGACTCTAACCAAAAGCCTTTTATTTACCAATTTTTACAAAGTTTATACAGTAATTAATTTTGAATAACCATTTAGATCGATATTATTACGGGCCGCAATCCATTTAGCTATAGGAATTTTTTTATGCAGTACGTGTATCAATTTTTTTCATCATCCAGCCTCAAAAGTCCACTGCTGAACATAGGCCTCCTCCCCTCGTTTCCAACCCCATCTATCCTGCGCCGCCCTCATCCAGTTTTTATTTACCTTTCTTAAGTCGTCAGTCCATCTTGTAGGCGGTCGACCGACGCTTCTCTTGTCTTCTCTTGGCCTCCATTCCAATAACCTCTTCGTCCATCGCCCATCTGTCATTCTGGCTACGTGTCCTGCCCATCTCCACTTCAACCTGGCTATCCTCTCGATGACGTCAGTCACCTTTGTTCTTCTCCTGATTTCTTCGTTTCTGATTTTGTCTCGCAGAGTTATTCCTAACATTGACCGCTCCATTCTTCTCTGCGTGACTCTTAGTTTGGTAGCCGAGGCTTTAGTTAAGGTAAGTGTTTCTGATCCGTACGTCAAGACTGGGAGGACGCACTGATCGAATACCTTTCTCTTTAGACATGTGGGTAACTCACTTTTAAAAGTTTCTCTCAGTTTTCCAAATGCTGCCCACCCAAGACCGATTCTTCTCTTCAGCTCATGAGTCTGGTTATCCCTGCCAATCGTAATTTCATGTCCCAGGTATTTATATCTATCTACGAGTTCTATTTCCTTCCCACCAATACTGATGTTCTGGTTGGGTACCAAATTTGTCATTATTTTTGTTTTTGAGATGTTTATATTTAAACCAACATTTTCTGTAGCTACAACGAGTTCTTGTACCATCTCTCTTGCCATACCTAGATCCTCAGCTACTATGACTATATCATCGGCGAAACGTAAGTTGTTTAGGTATTCTCCATCTATTTTTATTCCCTTTGTCATCCAATCCAAACTCTTGAAAGCATGTTCTAAGACCGTATTAAAAAGTTTAGGTGACATTGGGTCTCTTTGTCTAACCCCCCGTTCTATTTTTATGCGATTACTGTTAGTATGTAATCTGACAGTGGTTGTTGCCTGTAAGTATATTTTGTGTAATAATTTTGTATACCTATAATCTAGCCTGCATTCTTTAAGCGCCTGTAATATTTTGCTAAGTTCAACTGTATCAAAGGCTTTATGAAAATCGATAAAAACTAGAACTAGGGGTTTATTGTATTCCACTACTTTCTCTATCAGGGTTTTTATACTTTGTAGATGGTCATTTGTTCCGTAATTTTTTCGGAATCCTGCCTGTTCTCTTGGTTGATAAGTCTCTAACTTTCTTTCCATTCTCTTAACTATTATTCGCGTAAATAACTTATATAAATGGCTGAGGAGGCTAATCGGTCTGTAATTCTCTAAATTGGCTTTGTCTCCTGCTTTGTGTAATAGAATCATAGTAGCGTTGTTCCAGTCTGTTGGAATATTGGCGTTGTGAAGGCAGATATTGAAAAGTTGTTTAATTTTTTCAAGTAGTATATTTCCTCCAATTTTTAGTGCTTCTGATACTATTCCATCTTCACCTGGGGTTCGATTATTTTTCATTTTCTTCAGAGCCTCTTTGATTTCTGATTTTGTTATATCGGGCATTAAATCCGATCCTTGATTTAATACTCCAGTTTTTACTGTAATTGGAGGTTGCGCATTGTCATCTTTTTTTCTTGATTTGTATAACTCTGTGTAGAACTCTTCGACTATTGTTAATATTTCATCTCTGTTTGTAGTTTCTTTTCCAGTTCTGTTTCTTAGTTTGTTGATTTCTATTTTTCCTTTTTGTACGCTTACGTTCTTCAAAACTTTCATGTTCTTATTTTGCTCTATTGCTTGTTTTGTTTTTTCTACATTGTAGTTTCTTATGTCTTTTCTTATTGACTTTGTGATAGTCTTATTTATTTGATTTAGCGCTTCTTTGCTGGAACTTGTATCTCCTTTCATCTGTCGTCTTAGTTCTATAAGGGTTTTAGTAGGTTGACTTAGTTTTTCATCTTTTTGGTTTGTTGGACAGTATTTAGTTTGAGCCTGTTGTATTGTGGTGATTATTTGCTTGTTCAGTATATTAATGTCTGTTGTTGTATCTTTCAATGTATCATTAATATATTTTTCGAACTCCTGAATATTAGTTGGTTTTACCCATTTCTTTGGGTGTTTCTTATTTATCATTTTGAGTCTTTCCTTTTCGATCGATATCGTTATTTTAGCTCTTACTAACCTGTGATCACTGCTTGTGCTGAACTGGTTTAACACATTTACGTCTTTAAATAATTCTTTTTATTTGTTAAGAAATAGTCGATTTCGTTCCTTGTTTTTCCATCTGGACTTTCCCAGGTCCATCTTCTGTGTTTTTTCTTTTTAAAGAAGCTGTTCATTTGATAGAGATTGTTTTCCAAAAGAAAAGTTAACAGTTGTTTGCCTCTATCATTTCTGCCTTCGCTTCCAAAATTTCCCAATATTATTTCAGAGGGGTCTTTCAGAGTTCCTTTGGTACCTATTTTGGCGTTGAAATCACCGCCTATTATTAAGAAGTGGCCAGGATTTTCCTTGATTGCACAGGATATTTGGTCGTAGAATATTTGGACTTCTTCATCTGAATGGCCTGTAGTAGGTGCGTATACTTGAATGAACTTTAGGATATATCTGGTGCTCATTTTGATGTTTAAGTAGACCACCCTTGTTGATATTTGGTTTATTGACACAATTCTGTTCGCAATTCTTTTGTGAACAAAGAAGCCGACTCCTCCGACTGTCGATTCCTCTTCTCCTTTGTAGTACCACAGATGGCCTGATGGGAGTGAGATAAGATTCTCTCCTTTTTTTCTAACTTCGCTGATACCCACAATATCCCAATTCACTTTTGAAAGTTCTTCCTCCATTTCTTCGAACCTTTCTTCGGTAGAGAGCGACCGAGCATTATATGTGGCGATGTTGAGGTTTATATTTTTGACGCACTTTGAATAGGGTTGGTTTACACTGGTCGGGTTTGTGGCATTTAAACACCGTGCTTGCCTTGCATGTTGGTGAGTATTCATATTTATTCCCACGAGTAGCTGGGGATCGTTGTCGATTCCTGTAGAGCCCCGCGTACAGGAACAAGGCTAATTTTCAATGGGATTTCGCCCGGTGTCCCAAGAGCATCGTTAGCGGCCGCGTGACGTGCGACCATTCAGTTTTTAGCACGATAGCTTCCACCTTAACTTACGGATTTTTTGCATCTGGTTTTCTCCATATTTTGTTGGGTAAGATGGGGAGGGAAAAAGGTGTATATGGGAAGAATCTGTAGTAGAAAGAAATATAGTGACCCGTTTTTTAGCATTAAATAAATATGTTTTTTAAAGTTTACAATTTTTTATAATTTTTTTACAGCATATCAGCGAACATGTCAATTTGGGCAGTGTTGTTTGTTTAGTCTTCTGATAATATCATGTTTTCTTTTAAGATTCAAGTCCTTTATAAATCTATGGTTAAGATTTATTGGCGCCTATGATTCTGCCGTTCCTATAGTCCGCCCCACAAATTAAAACTGGTTTAGAAAGGCAATTTACAATTTTAGGATTTATATGCGTAATAACTATAGTATATCAAATAAACTTGGTATACGATCGGATTATTACCATCTTAAGTCACGTCTTGATCCACGTAAAGATAATTATCGTCCTGATCTTCTTTTTTGTCTTTATATCTTTTCTGCCTTCTAATCGTTATAACAAGAAGTACAAAAATGTAAAATGACACATAAAGTAAACCGCAATTAGATGTAGCAAAAGCTAAACCAGAAGTGTATACAAATCTATATGATGAACTTGATAGCATAGACGATGAAATATACCTATATAAAATAGCCAAACATAGATCAAAAACAAGGCGCATGGCTCTTTGGCAGTATAAAATACAGTTCTTCTTCTTCTTTAATTGCCGTCTTCCAATCGGAAGTTGGATATGATCATCACTATCATTATTCTATCTACCGCTGCTCTGAAGAGTTCTATAGAACTGCATTTTAAACCAGTCGCTTAAATTCTTCAACCATGACAGTGTCAAAAAATGACACTCTCCTTCTTCCTATACTCCTTCCTCCTCTTATCTTTCCCTGTATTATCAGTCTTCGCATTTCATATCGCTGTCCCCTCATTACGCAGATATTGTAACTTTCTTATTTTTATTATGTTTATTATTTCGTATTTGTTTATTTGTCACAATACTTTCGTGTTCGTTCTCTTCTGTGTCCATGCTATTCTAAGCATCCTTCTCTAACACCACCCTTTCAAATGACTGTAGCTTATTTATGTGTTCTTGCTTCAATGTCCAGCATTCAAGTCCATATTGTAAAATACGTAGCATTTCAAAGCTCTTACTCTCAATTCTAATCTAAGGTCTTTGTTGCAGAGAATTGTTTTCATTTTTACAAATACTCCATTAAAATGTTACATTTTTTAAGCCGTACCTTGCATTTGTTAGAGGAGTCAATTTTATTTTTTTAATGTGTAGGGGGATCAGTAGAAGCTTAAGTTCAAGTTTTTGGGGTCGCCACCCTTGTCCCCCGGCCGCCATCTTGGAAATGGTGTGCAAAGGGGTTTCGCGCTATATCTCGTAAACTACCAACCCTATGGAAAATCTAATTAAACATAAAATGTAGCAAATTAAATTTTCTACAATTTTATTTCTATTACTTTTTATCGTCAAGTAACCAACAAAAGTATGTAAAAAATTTTCAACAAGATTCTTTTGGAGATTATAACTTTTTTCAGTTCATTTTAAAATAAAATAACATTATAGCAATTTTGTAGAGGATTTTTAAGCGAACAATTTCCACTATAAATTTGTTTAATTCTATATATATATATATATATATATATATATATATATAGTGGTTTGAAGTTTCAGCAATTCGGTCATGTGAAATAAAAGTCTATTTGTTATTTCTCAATATTTCGTCACACTTTTGTGACTTCTTCAGGAGAAAACTGTAAATTTATTAAGATTAGAAATTAACAAAAGCTAAATATTTAATTACTTACAACTATAAGAGTATTAATTTAGATTTTTTTAACATATCGTAAGGGACATTGACTTAATTTTGATTTTGACATTTATTATTTCGGAGTTATGGTAACTGCAATAAACTTTATATTCATAGAATATTGTCTGATATTTAAAATTCTTTTTTTAATAATAAATAGGTCAAAGTAAACCAAAGAAAATATTAACGGAATTTTAAGGTGGAAAGGTATGATTAATAGTAGAAAAATTTTAGAAAGAGACTAGAGTATATTAAATTGATCTATAAAATGTAAGTGATGGTACATAGTGAGTTAGTATAAGGCTGATATTTTTCGAAATTAAATAAAAATTAAGATGGATTAATTATTAGGTGAATAATTGAGTAATTTGTTTGAATTTTTACACTTTTTGAAAATATTTTAAAGGTTATTTATTATTTAGAATGTTACAGTAACATGGGTGTTTCATTTAAAATAAGTAAGTTATTACAGCTTGAATTTGTTAATAGAACAATCTAATATTTTGACCACCCTGTAACAAGATAGGTATAGGAAACCCTAATAAGAATTGAAAGCTAAGTAAATTTTCTACTCGATAGACTAGTAAGATACAGGGTGTTCCATTTAAAATAAGTAAGTTATTACAGCTTGAATTTGTTAATAGAACAATCTAATATTTTCACCACCCTGTAAAAAGATAGGTATAGGAAACCCTAGTACAAATTGAAAGCTAAGTAAATTTTCTACGCGTTAGACTAGTAAGATACAGTTAGATAAGTTATTACAGCTTGAATTTGTTAATAGAACAATCTCATATTTTGACCACCCTGTAAGAAATTTTATTGCAATAAGTATCTGTTTAAGTATGCTAAATAGTCTATTATTAAGATCCAAGAAATAATTTGTTACTGCTTAGATTCGTAGATATTTATTTTTTTCTAAAATCTTACATTTTTATAAAAATCGAAATAAATCAAAACACCCTGTATTTAGGTATAGGGAACCCTTATGAAAGTATAGCTTATTTTTTAAGGTCGATTCAATAATGTCATCAGATATAGGGCATTCCATAAGAAAAAATATAACTTTGATATACCACTCTTTTTTGGAACACCCTGTATAATTCACATTATTTTTAGGTTGTAGTATTAAAGGCCCTGTATATTTCTGTGAAGAAATTTTTTTTTAAATATCAAGTGGTTTTCCGTACAGAGACCGAGGCGAATAAGATGAACCACCCTGTATATATATATATATATATATATATATATATATATATATATATATATATATATATATATATAGTAATGTTTGAATAACGGCAATTCGGTCAGTTGAAAGAAAACTCTATTTGTTTTAAGTCTCAATATTTCGTCACTATTTGGTGACTTCTTCAGGAGAAAACTGCAAATTTATTAATATTAGACATGGACAACCTTAAATATTTCGATACTTACAACTATAAGAGTAAAAATTTAAATTTCTTTAACATTATTTTGAAAATTGATTTAGAAAATGACAGATTTTATTTTGACTTATTAGGGAGTTATGGTAACTGCAATATATTTTATATTAATAGAATGTTATCTGATATATACAATTTTTAGTGAATAGGTCAAAGTAAAAAAGGAAATTATACATTTACGAAATTTTAAGGTGGAAAGGTAATAGTAGAAAACTAAGAAAGGACCTAGAGTAAGTTAAATTGATTTATAAAATGTAATTGATGGTACTTCATGAGTTAGTGTAAGACTGGTATTTAGAAATTTAAATAAAATTGAGGTAGATTAACTATTAGAAGATAAATTGGGTAATTTGTTTATTTAAATGTTATGTATTAGTTAGAATATTACAGTAGATATTACTCAAATGGTTAGTGTCAGTCTTATAATTAATTGATTCTGGAGTTTTTTATATATATATAATACCATCAATTACATTTTATAAATCAATTTAACTTACTCTAGGTCCTTTCTTAGTTTTCTACTATTACCTTTCCACCTTAAAATTTCGTAAATGTATAATTTCCTTTTTTACTTTGACATATTCACTAAAAATTGTATATATCAGATAACATTCTATTAATATAAAATATATTGCAGTTACCATAACTCCCCAATAAGTCAAAATAAAATCTGTCATTTTCTAAATCAATTTTCAAAATAATGTTAAAGAAATTTAAATTTTTACTCTTATAGTTGTAAGTATCGAAATATTTAAGTTTGTCCATGTCTAATATTAATAAATTTGCAGTTTTCTCCTGAAGAAGTCACCAAATAGTGACGAAATATTGAGACTTAAAACAAATAGAGTTTTCTTTCAACTGACCGAATTGCCGTTATTCAAACATTACTATTTAACACAGTACGGTCGATAATATTTGTACAAATATATATATATATATATATATATATATATATATATATATATATATATATAAAATCAAACAGATGAAATAGAGAATGTGGAAAAATCCCCTTACGAACAATTCACACATCCACCATTTCGGGTTGGGAAAAATTTTTCGAATAGAATCAAAGATCCAAACACCAGTTCTTAGAAATGTGTTTCGCCCTCTTCAACCTCTCTGGGCTTATCAATAAAGATGAGAGGTTGAATATCTTTAGACACATTCCAATCAAAAAACAACATTCGAGACCTAGACATAGAAGGTGCGTAAATCTACGGCAAGTCCGACAATGACAGTCTCAAGTTTTAATTCCCTAATTACTTAAAGTAAGTAAAATCTTACTTTTTTTTTAAAAAAGTAAGATTTTACTTACTTTAAGTAATTATAATATATTATTCTTTTTATAAAAAAGATTTTACTTACTTTAAGTAATTAGGGAATTAAAACTTGAGACTGTCATTGTCGGACTTGCCGTAGATTTACGCACCTTCTATGTCTAGGTCTCGAATGTTGTTTTTTGATTGGAATGTGTCTAAAGATATTCAACCTCTCATCTTTATTGATAAGCCCAGAGAGGTTGAAGAGGGCGAAACACATTTCTAAGAACTGGTGTTTGGATCTTTGATTCTATTCGAAAAATTTTTCCCAACCCGAAATGGTGGATGTGTGAATTGTTCGTAAGGGGATTTTTCCACATTCTCTATTTCATCTGTTTGATTTCGTACGAGTGGTCGTCAAACCATTAACCTTGGATCCTTTGATCACTGAGTGTGTTTCAAGGATCTACATCTCATGTTTTTATATATATATATATATATATATATATATATATATATATATATATATATATATATATATATATATATATATATATAAAGCAGTTAGGTAATATTGACTGACACTATGTAAAATCTTGTTAATTTTGAGGTTGCAGTCATAAATTTCAGGGGGCAGGATAAGTAAAACTCTTAGTTATTATCAAGCTTTCGTAAAATTTATTTGCTTCTTCAAGATATGCTAAAAAAGTTTTAGTAAATACAATGAAATTAAGACGATAAAAAATATTATTATTATTATTATTATTAACATTCAATAAGAATAGAGGATTAGAATCCTATTATACTCTAAAAGCTAAACAAATTTTGGTACTTAGCTGTTTTACACTTATGCTGATTTACATATAATTAAATTAAAAATACAATCAATTATTATCGAGTCTATTCTTAAAACTATTTGTACTAGGAGCCATAGCGACATAAGCCGGTAATGAATTCCAAGCATAAACAACCCTATTTGATAAAAAGTTTAACCTGATGTTGGTTCTGCAGAGTTCTCTTCTTAGCTTTCTGGGATGGCCTCTTAACCGCTCATCTGTATTTATTGTAAAGAAATTTCTGAGTGAAGAAGTTTCGTAATGAAATGAATTGAATGTTGTAATTAAGTCGCCTCTAAGTCTGCGGGCGGATAATGGAACTAAATCCATGATCCTTAAACGATCTTCATACGAGGGACGCACCAATGAATACGGGATCCGTGTTACTCGTCGCTGTACATTTTCCAGCATATTTACATCACGCTGAAGAACCGGACACCACACTGAATTAGCAAATTCTAATATAGGTCTCACATAAGTTTTATACAATTTTGCTAAGGTTCGACTGTCACAGGACGAAAAAACTTTACTAATAAGATATACCATGCGATTGGCTTTATTACACTGTTGCAACGTTTGAGGAGTCCAGGACAATTGTGAGTCTATTAACACGCCGAGATCAGAGTGACAATCGGTCTTTTTTAAAACGGTGCCGTTAATAAAATAATTTAACCGAGGGTTATTCTTGCCGAGATGAAGAACGACACATTTTTCTATATTAAGCGGTAGCAACCAGTCAGTACACCATCGAGAAATGCTGTCCAAGTCTTTTTGCAAACACTGAGAGTTTATTTTAGGATTGTTGTACAGCTTTGTGTCATCCGCATAAACCGAAAACTTTGATGAAATGATGTATTTTAGCTCCGATGTAAATATATTAAACAGTAGTGGCCCTAAAACAGATCCTTGGGGGACTCCACTTATCACGTCATATAGGGGGCTACTTGAAGACTGTATTCTTACTGAAAATTTTCTTTCACTTAAGAAGGCTGAAATCCAGTTTAACAGTTGCCCGCGAATTCCAATCCTGTTTAATTTTTTCAAAAGCCTTTCCCTTGGAACTTTATCGAAAGCCTTGCTAAAATCTAAGTAGATAATATCAATATCCTGTCCCATATCTACTTCGGCAGTCCAGTCATTTAGGCAACATAACAAGTTGGTAACAACCGATCTTCCACTGGTAAAGCCATGTTGTTCGTTCGGGATTATTTGATGCTGGTTCAAAAATATGTGTAAATTATCCACAATAATTGATTCCATAACTTTGGATATAACTGGAGTGAGACTAACAGGCCTATAATTTTTGGGGTCGAGTTTATCTCCTTTCTTAAAGATTGGTTTCACCCGTGCTTCTTTCCAAATAAGTGGCAGAGTAGCAGAGTGGAATGATTGTTCCATAAGCAAATGGAGTGGATATTTAAGAGCATTTGCACATGATTTCAAGAAAGTAGGAGAAAGATTATCTGGTCCTGGAGATTTGTTGGTGTCAAGTTCTTTAAGTTTTTTAAAAATATCATCAGGAGAAAATTCTACTGAGGTAATAGAACTATGATTTACGGGTTCATAATGTAAGTCTGGGAGCGGGCCATCAGGTTCTAAAGTAAAAGATCCGTAAAAGCTCCTAGCAAAAGTTGTAGCCACTTTCAAATCATCATTTGTAATATCACCTGAGTCTGTTTTTAATTGAGGAACAGAAACTTTTGTGTTTATGGAAGTTCTAATATACTTATAAAACTTCTTTGGATTATTGCTGTCTATAATATTTTTTTCATAGTTTCTCCTAGCATTGCAAATTTTTGTTTTCAATAGATTGGCAACTTTCCTATGCGTAACAAAATCATTCTCCAAACGTGATCTTTGATACTTTTGCCAAAGGGCTTTCTTTCTCTTAATCAGTCTTTGAATATCCCAATTAATCCAGGGTTTAGAAGGAAATGTAGTTATAAGTCTTGAGCTTGTATTCTTTTTTATGATGTTGCTACATTGTTCATGAAAAATATTCCAGTTTTCCTGTACATTTGGTAACGACAGGGCGGAAGCCCAGTCAACCAGTGACACATCATGATTAATACCTCTATAATCAATAAAATATCTTGATGAGTATAGTTTTTTTGGATCAGTAACAAGAATTAACTGCATTTGGAACTGAAGAATTGCATGATCGGATTTAGCAAAAGGGGGATAGTATTCTAGATTGTTTATTAAATCATTATCAGAAGTAATAATTAAATCTAAGATGGAGGGTTGCTGCCCAGAACGGAAACGAGTTGGTTCAGTAACGATTTGTTGGAGATGTGAATCTTGTACAAAATCAAGAAGAAGTCTAGATGAAGCATTTTGAGGTACAGGATGTGGCCATTTTAAATCTCTATGATTGAAGTCACCGGCAATAATTAGGTTTTTGTAAGTTGAAGCTAGAACGGATAAAAAATTAATAAGTTGAACATAATTATTATAAGCAGTATCAGGTGGTCTGTAAACACAGCAAATCGTAAAAGATAAGTGTTTATTATGAAAGAGAAGACATATTGCCTCGAAGCCAGGAATATTGGAAGGTAAAACAGTTACTGTAAATTGAGAAAAAACAGAATCTAACACATAAATGCATACTCCACCTCCAGTCGAAAGCCGGTCGTTGCGGAATATAGTATAACCTTGTACATCTATGATAGAATTAGGTATATGTGGTTTAAGCCAGGATTCTGTTATAAGCATAATAGCAGGCTTCTCTAAATCCATATAAGGAACAAATTCATTGAGTTTTGCCATTAAAGAATCAATATTAGTATAAGATATAGAGAAATTAAGAAAATTTGACTGTTTCAGTTTTTTGATGGTACAATAGAGGGGGTTCCTCTGATGAACTTTATAGTAATATCAGTCTCGCCTTTAGCCTTTCGATCATTTAGCTCCTTTCTCAACTGATCCAAATACTCCATTTGCTTAGGTGTTTTATCATCTCTAATAATAAATTTATCAAAACGGGTTCCCGTTAATGAGTTCTTGCGTTTAAGAATATCCTTTGCAATTGATGCATTGTTAAATGAAAGTTTCATTAATTTTGGTCTATTGGGTGAAGGTTTGCCAATTCTGGTTATGCTAACAGGAATATGTGGGGTTGAATTCCCACACACTACCCCCAAAATATCGGATGCTAATTCTTCATCATGCTTTTTACGTTGATCGATACTGCCTGTACTTTCTGGAGCACCAACAATAATTATATTCTGAGCTCGCACCATCCTCTCAGTTGCCTCCGAAACAACTTCTTCAAAAGTTTGTGGTGACATCTTTTGGTTTGTAATTTGTGTGCTTAGATCATCAAACTTTTTATTTAATTCTGACATTTTAGTTTCAAACTCATTTTTAAAGCCTTCAAAAAAAGATTTTAATTGATCAAGATTACCAATATTTCCTGAACAATTATTACAAAGAATCTTAACGCTTCGTGATTTATTTCTAGTCATTCTAACATCTTCGGCGGATTGCATTCCAACACACTTCAAATGAACAGTAGATCGACATCCGTCACACATTGTTGTTGGCGTAGACCCTAAAGCTGATCGACAATTCTGGCAATCACTCATATTTAAAGCTGTTTGACCTTGGTAACGATAAACAATTATTGACTAACCTGTTTATACGGCAGAACAGCTTCCAGATATCTTCTAATTACTCGCTTAATTTATGTTGCACAGTTTTTAATTTTTCACTAATATTACCACTATAATTAGACGATTAAATTGATGCCAATTAAACAATACAAAAATAACTATTTCCTTGCAAAAATAGCAAATAACTACGAGCGATTTTAAAAACGTTCTACACAGTACCGTGTTTGGTTTTACATCACATATTGTACATAAAAGCATAAAAAACTTACAACGTGAGGTTAATCCATTAAATTTTTGGCGTACATAACAAAAAAATATATAAAATTCTTAATCTAATTTCTAATCTTCTACAATGCCTTAATTTTAGATAATTTAAAAAGAGAAAAATAATTTGACAATTTAATTTGAAATTTAGTATGTCAGAAAGACATTTGTATCTGTTTATTATATTTTATTTTAAGTTGCTAATAACTAGTTTTTTATTATTTCTTATCTGCGTACTTATTATAGAATTTATGGATATAAGTAATTTGTAAAATATTAAACAACGATCCTAAAACATGAAAACAACTTAATTAAAAGGGAATTTCTCGAAATGGTATGCATCAACAAATATCAATGTGTCAATAAAAAAACTGACATAGATAAACTAAGCACCATCTATAATTACATTCTATCTTACGAAAATTAATATTTTAATTTAAAAATACTAAATTGCCTGACTAAATTCAAAATTAAATTTTCAAATTTGGCGCCACTTTATTGCTAAAACTAATATTTTACAAATTACTTATATCCATAAATTCTATAATAAGTACGCAGATAAGAAATAATAAAAAACTAGTTATTAGCAACTTAAAATAAAATATAATAAACAGATACAAATGTCTTTCTGACATACTAAATTTCAAATTAAATTGTCAAATTATTTTTCTCTTTTTAAATTATCTAAAATTAAGGCATTGTAGAAGATTAGAAATTAGATTAAGAATTTTATAT
Organism: Diabrotica virgifera virgifera; assembly: GCF_917563875.1. NCBI lineage: Eukaryota > Metazoa > Arthropoda > Insecta > Coleoptera > Chrysomelidae > Diabrotica > Diabrotica virgifera. The sequence goes on along the minus strand of NC_065444.1, from coordinate 141,782,271 downwards.
ATTTTTTTGTTATGTACGCCAAAAATTTAATGGATTAACCTCACGTTGTAAGTTTTTTATGCTTTTATGTACAATATTTTTTATCGTCTTAATTTCATTGTATTTACTAAAACTTTTTTAGCATATCTTGAAGAAGCAAATAAATTTTGCGAAAGCTTGATAATAACTAAGAGTTTTACTTATCCTGCCCCCTGAAATTTATGACTGCAACCTCAAAATTAACAAGATTTTATATATATATATATATATATATATATATATATATATATATATATATATATATATATATATATATATATATATATTTATAAACAAGTCAACAAAGTACTTCTTTTTTCTTTACATATATATATATATATATATATATATATATATATATATATATATATATATATATATATATATATATATGTTGATGTGATCTTGATTATTGATATGAGATGATATTCTTATTTGTTATTTAATTTAATCAATGCATTAATAATAATTCAATTAATTAACCAGATCACATATCAATATGTTTTCAATCTCAGGGCGAATTATAAAATTAATTACTTACTTACGTGGCTTCTCAGTATTTCTCAATGGTTCCTAATCGGGATAGGAAAGAAAAGAGTAAAATAATACACACATATGGGTTACAATTATAATCAAAATATTGTTTATTTTATTTAAATGGCAATCACTGCTTAATATTTGCTAGATCTTATTATTCTTAAACATAACATTTACAAATGGGAATCTTATTTCCTTTTGGCTTCCAATTGAAAGTTTTTATTAACAGTTGACTATTAGGATTTATTAGCAACAGTTCTATTTAAGTTTGATGAAGCTTTTCTGATATTATTGATTATGTTCTTCAATTTTTAATGTGGTATTTAATACGAAAAACCCATACATTCATGTCCAAACAAATGAGACTGACCTTTTTCTGGTGAACTGAGAATGTCTTCACACAAAACCCGTTTCCTGCTATCCTTGGCTGCGATCAAAACCTCGTCCTGGCTTTCCGTAATGTTCTCCTTTGAAAACTAGCTCGTATAGCTCTCGTTCCTGCTTCTGTCGTGATGCTGTATTCTACCTTTTTCGAAACTGCAATCAGCTACCGGGACACTCTTGGCTCAAGGAGGTTCTTTTACTCTCAACCTGGCCTACCTCTCGTTCCACGATACATACTCCACACTCACGGAACTACACCGGCTTTCTCACTCTCCGTACACTACCGTCTCCTACTGGACTTCACTTCTCGACAGCTCAAAACATTCTGATCTCTATTTGTCATTCATTCCCCTACTTTCTAAATATCCCTTCCAGATTCACAAATCAACCTTCCACCACCAACTCTCATTCGCAGTATTCCTCAAAACCAATTTTTAATCTTTCTAAATATGCTTAATGGATTTCAAAAAAAAATTGTTAATTCCCATTCTAAAATTACTTTCTACTATTTACAAAATTTAATGACCTATTATCTACTTCAACTGAGTCTTATTTAGCATAGGCTAATGATCGAACCTTCCGCGAACAACGATGATGGTACGCGCCATTCACTTTGTTTATTCTAGTCGCATTGTCCGAGTTTCGTAAGCTTCTTCTAATCACTTCTTAAAATTACATATGACAATTTGTTGTATACAGGTTGTTCTAAATTTATATGCCCGTGGTTGGGAAAATTGAAAATATTTTATATTAAATTGAATTCTGCTTATAATTATCAAAATTTAATTTTCATATCAAATAGAAATATAACAAATCCCCGCCTTGTATTCGATAAAATTTATCTGCATTTTTAAATAAATTTTCTCGAGGCAAAACCAACTCCCTGTATATTTCCTAACTTTAATCTACGTCTTATATCCTAACTTACTATCTACTTCATGTAATTCTGTCTTTTATTCGTGATATTTGTATACATCGTGAATATTATAAATTCCTCGGATCTTTTCCGAGTTCCTGTGCCTCAACTCATAACTATTTATCCCATTTTCATTATTCACGATGTACGGGCCTTCGAAAACAGGCATCAACTTTGCGCAAATGCCCCCAGGAAGATTTGATACTCGTAATGCCCTCACGAGTACTTTTTCACCCTTTTGGAAAGTCACTGGTCTTCTTTTTCTATTTTGTTCCTGTCTTTGGATATATTTTTCGTTGCTTCGCCGTAATCTTCTCTGTACGGTTTCAATCACCTGTTGATATTCTTTTGGCTCTTGGTCTTCCCATGGCCTTATCGGCAGTACACCCTTCATGATGTATTCTGGGGTCTCTTTTGTTACTGTGCTCGGAATTGTATTTAGATACCTTTCTATTTCCGCCATTTTCCTGTCCCAGTGGCGATGTTGACCATCTGTTGCAATGCGAAGAAATTTCGTCACTTCCTGTATGAATCGTTCCGAAGGATTACTCTGTGGATGCCTGATGCTGACAAAATTTGTCTCTATTCCTCGTTCTCGAAGTTGTCCCTTGAAACGATCATTTCGGAAATACGTTGCATTGTCCAGTAGAATCTTTTTTGGTGTTCCTACTATGGCTATAAAATTGTCGATTTTTCTTAATATTTCTTCCCCCTTTGTGGTGCGGCAACTATATAATTTTACGTATTTTGAAAACACATCCACCATTACCAGAATATGTTTGTTCCTTTTAGTGGTCATAATTAGATCGCTTAACATATCTATTGCTACAATGTCTAGTTTGTTTCGGGCTTCAATATTTTTGGCAACATTTTCGTTTTTGAAATTCCGACTCTTATATTTTTGACATACATCGCACTTCTGGGTAATTTCCTTTGCAATGCGGTAATCCTGTCGGCTGATGTAATTTTCCCTAAAAACGAGCCAAACTTTTCTGCTACCGATATGCCCATTGTCCTCATGTAATTTCTTTATTATCTTTTCGGCCAATGTCTGTGTCACTAAATATAGTTCCTTTCCGTCTATTCTCTTAAAATATATGTTATTTTCTACTTCCGCTCTTCTTTTCTCTCTTTCCTCTAGGTCTTCCTGGTTTGTCCTTATCTCATTTAACGAATATATCCCTTCTTCTTGTATTAATCTATTTAGTCCCACCTGTAGAGTAATTGTTTCCTTTTTTCCGGTGTCCTCATCCCGTGTTAGAGCGTCGGCTATTATGTTGTCTTTTCCTTTTATATATCGGAACTCAAAATCATACTCCTGTAATAATAGAATGCCTCTATGTATTCTATTATTTACTAATCTATTCTTCATGATATGTACTAAAGCTGCATGGTCTGTTTCGATTGTGAATTTTGCTCCCAATAAGTAAAACCTCAATTTGTTTACGCAATATAGTACACTGGCAAACTCCAATTCTGTAACACTATATTTTCTCTCATGTGTTTTAGTCACTCGAGATATAAAACATATCGGCACTTCTTGGTCGTTTTGTATTTGAGACAAAACTCCTGCAAATTTTTGTATGGACGCATCAGTTCGGAGTATAAAAGGTAAATTGTAAATGGGGTGGTATATTTTCGTTCCTTTTGCGAATTCTCGTTTTAATGCTTCGAAAGCTTCCTCCTGTTCTTCTTTCCAATTCCATTTTATTCCTTTTTTAAGCAATTTTATCAGAGGGATTTCCTTTTGGCTCAAATCGGGAATCAGCTTTTTAAAATAATTAATCGTGCCAAGAAAACCTCTCAATGTTTTCAAATTCGTTGGTCTTGGGTATTCATCTATGAGCTTGACTCTGTCTTCGGCTAATCTTACTGTTTTGGTGTCCAATTGAAAACCCAAATAAATGACTTCTTTTTGAAAAAATTTACATTTTTCAATGTTTAATTTCAATCCCGCTGTGTCCAATTCTTCCAGAATTATTTCTATGTGTTCCAGATGACTCTGAGTATCTTGTGAAAAAATTAATAAATCATCGATATAATGAACTATGAAATCTTCATGGCGATTCAAAATGGTATGTAGAGCTCGGACGAGTGCAGCACAAGCACTCTGCAATCCAAATGGCACTACCTTAAACCGGTAGACAATACCATCAATAGAAAAAGCGGTGTAGTTTCTACACTTTTCAGCTAACGGTATCAACCAAAAACTGTGTTTTAAGTCAATTTTCGAAAATATGTGTGACCCGGTGATTCTTCCAAAAATGGCCTCGATGTTTAGAGGTGATTCATATTGTGATACAGTGTGCTGGTTGATATTCCTGGCATCTAAACATAATCTCAATTCTCCATTGCTTTTCTTTACTATCACAATCGGGTTAACATACGGTGAATCACATCTTTCGATGATTTGATCTTCCAACATTTTATTTATTTCTTCTTTCACCTCTTGTCGATACTTGTATGGAATCGGGTAAGTCTTTGATCGAAAATTTCCCAAGTTTTTCACCTCAAATGAATGTTCGTACTTTTTAGCCACTCTGTTTTCCTCATTGATCAAATTTTCGTAGTTTCTTAACATCAACCGCAATTCTTTTTCTTTCCCTTCTCCACATATCAATTTTCTGTCTTTTTTCTCAGATTCTTCACACATGTTTACCGTGCATTCTGCATCCTCGTTTGCATATACCTCCTCTTCAAATACCACTGTTTCAATCATATTCTTTTCACTTTCATTTTTTAGCTTTATTTCTTCTTCTCCTGAGCTCGTCTCTTCTTTTGAGGAATCCCAGGTTTCCTTTGTTTCTGATACTCTCAAATTTTCTTCTTCTGGGCTCAACTCTTCTTTTGAGGAGCCACAGGTTTCATTTTCTTTTATCCTTTTCTGACTTTTTCTCCCTTTTCTTCTTTGTCCTTGCTTCGTTGCCAAATTCATTTCCACTGTTTGTTCTTTACCTGATTCGTCCGTATTTTGTTTCTCCTGTTCCTTGTCCTGTTCCTTTTCTTTTTCTTCTGTTAGTTTCATAGTATTATTTTTAAAATCTATCACTACATGTTTTTCTGCCAATTCGTCAACTCCTACTATCATGTCATGTGACATATTTGGCATTATTACACATTGTAGTGCATACATATTCTTACCCAGTCGTACCATTACTCGTATGCCTTCATTTATAGTTGCCAATGTCCGTTTGTTTGCGCCCACTAAATTTACCCTAGGTATTTTGTAAATTAAATTTGTTAAGTTAACTTCTTCTATTAGTTTTCTGTTGACCAATGTTATTTCCGATCCAGTATCTATCATAATTTTAATTGGTGTCTCGTTGATAAATCCATCCACAAATTTTAAATTAACTCCATTTTTCTTTTCGTTGTTTCCTGCCAATTTAATAAACTCCTTGGGGTGACAAAAGATTCCTGTTTGTTTTTTTGTTTTTAGTGAGCGCCGTCGTGAAAAGACGCCGGTTGCTCATCGTTGTTTATATTTTCGTCATAATTTCTCTCTCCGTCATATTCTTCTGTCTGGGTATTATTTACCTCTCTTCTATTTTCTCTTGGTCTGTCGGATCTGTTTCGGTTTTCTCGATATCCCTGTTCATTTTGTCTACCATTATTTCTGTTTTCTTGATTTGAGCGTGTGATGTTTCTACTCTGGTATTCTCGATTTCTGTCCTCATTCCATTGCCTATTTCTTTGTTCATAATTTCCTCTTCCGTTGTCTCTATTTTCGTTTTCCCTTCTGGGATTAAAATCTCGTCTTGTATAGTCTCTCCTATTTTGATTTCTCTCTCTGTAATCCTGTGTCTCTCGGGGCCTGTAATCTTCTCGCGACCTTCTTGATTTTCTTTCTCTTAAACGTGATTCTCTTATTTGTAAGAATTGGCATAGACTATCTATGTCTTTGTAGTTTTGCAATGTGATATGGTCTTCCAGCGTTTCTTCGAAATGTCTTGCAATCAGTTCGACTAATTGTTCCGATGAGTAATTATATTGTAAATGTTTTGCATTATTGTAAATTTGTAAAGCATATGTCCTTTCTGATACCCCCATCCTATCATTGTATTTCCCATTTTGCAATTCCTTGTTAATTTCCAATTGTTGGACTTTTCCCCAGAAATAATTCAAAAATTTTTGTTCAAATTGTTGCCAATTGCCGAATTCTTCTTCTTTGCTATCGAACCATAGGCTTGCTTCATATTTGAGATGGTTTCTGATAGGTTTCTTTTGCTGTTTCGAAATTTCCGATGTGTTGTATTTTCTTTTTCAGGCTATTTATGAACGGCACTGGGTGTAATCTTCTTACATCCCCGCCAAACCTTATCTTCACGTCATCTGTACTATGTATAACCATTTCTCTTCTTTCTCCTACATTTTGTTGAATATTGATTTCCGCAATCTTTCTTTCCATTTCTTCTCTGTCTGCTTGAATAGCGTTTTCAAACTTGTTTTCCAAATTTTCTATTTCGTTTTTCTGGCAATTCGTTATCTCCTTTATTTTATTTTGAATTTTCATTTCTTGTTCTTTCATCTCGTTTTTCATTGTTGTCAAACATCCTTTTACTTCCTTTTCATACTTTCCTATGCGTTCCTCCATTTTCTTGTTGTTCTCTTCTATTGCTTGTTTCATTTTTTGTTGTGTTTCATCCATTTTTTGATCCAATTTTTGTTGTGTTTCATCCATTTTTTGTTGTGTTTCATCCATTTTTAGTTGTGTTTCATCCATTTTTTGATCCACTTTATCCATTTTCTTTGATGTTTCTTCCTGATTTTTATCCATTGCTTGTTTTGTTTCCTCCTGATTTTTATCCATTGTCCTTTTTGCTTCATCCATTGCTTGTTTTGTTTCTCTTTGATTGTCATCCAGTTTTTGTGACTGGAGTTGCATCAGTTGTAATAGTTTATCTATTCCTGTTTCCATGATTGTTGTGTCTAAAATATCTTCTTGGTCTGAATTTTCCTCTTGATCTGAATGTTCTTTTTGTTTTTTGTTGTCCTTGCTTTGGCTTCTTGTCACAGACATTTGTTTTCAAGAAGTACTGTCCCCGCCAAATATGAAATTTTACTAGTATGTTACCAAGACGACTTTTTCTCACCCAAATATTATAAATTGTCAATAAATATATCAAATGTAAATATCGTAAAAAATAAAATATTAAATCAGTTATGTAAAACTTGTACCTAAAGAGATTTAAAATTTTATGTTATCAAATGTAAGTATCTCACTTTTTACCACAGGCATATAAATTTTCAAATACCGGCTTTACTCTCTCTATCCTTCAAATTTGCCACTAGAAATACTTTTCAATGCTTTCCACGTTGGACGACAGTTGATGTGATCTTGATTATTGATATGAGATGATATTCTTATTTGTTATTTAATTTAATCAATGCATTAATAATAATTCAATTAATTAACCAGATCACATATCAATATGTTTTCAATCTCAGGGCGAATTATAAAATTAATTACTTACTTACGTGTCTTCTCAGTATTTCTCAATGGTTCCTAATCGGGATAGGAAAGAAAAGAGTAAAATAATACACACATATGGGTTACAATTATAATCAAAATATTGTTTATTTTATTTAAATGGCAATCACTGCTTAATATTTGCTAGATCTTATTATTCTTAAACATAACATTTACAAATGGGAATCTTATTTCCTTTTGGCTTCCAATTGAAAGTTTTTATTAACAGTTGACTATTAGGATTTATTAGCAACAGTTCTATTTAAGTTTGATGAAGCTTTTCTGATATTATTGATTATGTTCTTCAATTTTTAATGTGGTATTTAATACGAAAAACCCATACATTCATGTCCACACAAATGAGACTGACCTTTTTCTGGTGAACTGAGAATGTCTTCACACAAAACCCGTTTCCTGCTATCCTTGGCTGCGATCAAAACCTCGTCCTGGCTTTCCGTAATGTTCTCCTTTGAAAACTAGCTCGTATAGCTCTCGTTCCTGCTTCTGTCGTGATGCTGTATTCTACCTTTTTCGAAACTGCAATCAGCTACCGGGACACTCTTGGCTCAAGGAGGTTCTTTTACTCTCAACCTGGCCTACCTCTCGTTCCACGATAGATACTCCACACTCACGGAACTACACCGGCTTTCTCACTCTCCGTACACTACCGTCTCCTACTGGACTTCACTTCTCGACAGCTCAAAACATTCTGATCTCTATTTGTCATTCATTCCCCTACTTTCTAAATATCCCTTCCAGATTCACAAATCAACCTTCCACCACCAACTCTCATTCGCAGTATTCCTCAAAACCAATTTTTAATCTTTCTAAATATGCTTAATGGATTTCAAAAAAAAATAGTTAATTCCCATTCTAAAATTACTTTCTACTATTTACAAAATTTAATGACCTATTATCTACTTCAACTGAGTCTTATTTAGCATAGGCTAATGATCGAACCTTCCGCGAACAACGATGATGGTACGCGCCATTCACTTTGTTTATTCTAGTCGCATTGTCCGAGTTTCGTAAACTTCTTCTAATCACTTCTTAAAATTGGTTGGGAAAATTGAAAATATTTTATATTAAATTGAATTCTGCTTATAATTATCAAAATTTAATTTTCATATCAAATAGAAATATAACAATAGTATATATATATATATATATATATATATATATATATATATATATATATATATATATATATATATATATATATATATATTATTTAAGGAGGAGAAAATAATTGGGTAACCAGCTGAATATGGACAAAGTGTACTCTTTTTACTTATTCCAATATATTTCGCCCATTTTCATTGGCATCATCAGGGAAAGCTACAATGTTGGTTATTAGGTAGGTACATAAGATGAATTAGCAGTATACTTACTAAGTGAGAATTGTTGTCACGATGTTTTAAAAGAAGCAAATATAAATAAAATGATAAAAAACTAAAATACAGAAATAACATATCACAAAAGTCCATAGTTTAAAATATACATGATGATAGATAAAATTTATATATTGACATAATGAATTGAAAACAAGGTCTGACATTATTTATTTACTTTTATGTTAATTGTCAGTCAAATTTTTTTGGTCATTATCCTATTAAGTTAAACAGTTAAAATAGGTTATCAGCAATCAATATTATTAATTATTTAAGTGAGAGACCTGTTAAAAACCTAAACTTGTGACTAAACCTGTTAAATTTTGATTATTTTTATTTTTGTCTAAGAATAGTAAATAAGAGTATATTTCACTCAGGTGATTAATGTCTGATTTTTTGTTGATGCAATTATCACATTGTGCTATAAAAGCCATCTCCAGAAAGATCCTTTTAGTATAATTTTTTTCTATATCTAAAATTTTAAATGAATTATAGTCCATGGTATGGTTATTGTCATTTACATGTGTAGCAAGAGTGCATCTTTCTGGATATAGTTTACTGTCACTTTTGTGGGAAGTAATTCGATCTTTTATCGATCTTGAACTTTGTCCGATATATTCTCTGTCACAATCTGCACATGGGATACTGTAGATTACGTTTGTTCTCAATTCTTTTGGATGTTTATCCTTCAAATTTGAGAACACTTTCCTGATGGTCAGAACTGTTTTATTTGAAATTTTGATGTCGGTCACATTCTTAAGTATTCTGGTTAAAGCTGGAGTAATTTCTTTGATGTAAGGTAATGTAGCAAATTTAGGGTGTCCTTGGGATGTAGTGTGATGACTTAAGTTATTGTCTTCTTGGATTATTACTGTATTAATAGATGTGGTGTTAAAGAGGATTTTCTTGATTAATGCTTGTGGATAAGAGTTTTCAATAAATAGGTTGTACAGGATGTCGAGGTTTTTTTTTATGAAACAATTTGTCAGATATAAGAATCACTCTATTCTTCATTTGTTTTACCAAATTTACCTTTATGGAATATTTATGATACGACATATAGTTAAGGTATCTTCCTGAGCTCATTGGTTTCCTATACCAATCAATGACTATTTTATTATCAGGTAAACGAATGAGATATGTTATTTCTGTATTTTAGTTTTTTATCATTTTATTTATATTTGCTTCTTTTAAAACATCGTGACAACAATTCTCACTTAGTAAGTGTACTGCTAATTCATCTTATGTACCTACCTAATAACCAACATTGTAGCTTTCCCTGATGATGCCCATGAAAATGGGCGAAATATATTGGAATAAGTAAAAAGAGTACACTTTGTCCATATTCAGCTGGTTACCCAATTATTTTCTCCTCCTTAAATAATTTAAATTGAGTCAGCTATTATTAAACCAAGTTTTCTTTCTATATATATATATTTGTTTGACCGCTTATACAGTCCCAAAACGTCATACTTCACCGCCTATTCAGTCCAAAAGTGACGTTGTCAGACCCGGCTTCGGGTCTGACAACGTTTATTTATAGTACTGGATTCTAGGGGTACAGGGGGTGCAGGGGGTGAATTTTTAGCTGGGCTTGAAAAATCGGTAATACATCATATTATATACAGATTTAGTTCTCCGTTCGGCAGATTCGAGGGAGCTTCGGTCGCGCTCATCTAGCTGTATATATTTCGCATAGTTAACATACGCCTAGAAGCCCTACACCTGGCAACACCGTATGGTGTATAAATAAACCAAGAGTATATATTCACTGGGCTCATACAATCCCGATACACTAAAACGACCTAAAACTTATTTGATCCAAAATTATAACAAGTTTTAAGGATTATGAGGCTTTTAAATATATACGTTGATTGGGTATATATCTACAGTTCTGATACAGACCCGATATGCGAAAACTCCCTACTAACTACCGATTTTTTTATTATTTCGCGCTGGTAACAATGATAGATTTGTGTTGAATTATTCCCCAAAAATAAAACAAAGTTTTGTTTATCCAAAATGCGATATTTTATTTCATAAAATTGAAAAAAACATCAAATATTGTAAAAGTAAATTTTACAGATTTTTCTTTGAGATACTCGAAACACATTCACAAACATGCCATATTGTCACTAAATAAAAAAAAAATAAAATGGTTGTTAACTAAAAAATTAAAAGTAAAAATTAGACTTTAAACTTAGATGAGTTTAAATTTATTTGTAAAAAAGAGCTTACATAAAGGGTAACTTAATCTATTTTGCGATTAAGCAGGCGACATTTGTGGATATCATAAATGCCGGAAGGATTGCATTTACTTTCAACGAACGAAACTTGTTCATTTTTTAAATAATATACTGTTATTTTTGATAGTTCGTTAGTTTAAATCAGCGAAATTTTATATATAGTCTTTTTACTACAAAAGCAAGATTACGGAGGTCAAAATTTCTGACGGAAGAGCACTGTCAAACATTAGAATGTGACTTTTTATCATGGCCACGTTTATGTCATTAATTGTCAGATTTTTTGTTTACTATAAAAATAATATCTATGGTTATTTATTCAAATTAATGATGCCAATTTGTTTTTATTACTTGCCGAAATATATTATTTACCAACAATATTACCACAGTGTAGAGTGTAGGTATAATCATTAAAATAGATTATTTAATATTTTTAAAACTAAGTACTGCAAACGCTAAAATTCATAAGAAAACTTTCAGATCTTTAAATCTAATAATAAACTTATTTCTAATAAACCTAATCTGAGAAATCTAAATTCTTTAACTTACATCATAGGTTTGGATCCCTCGTATGAAAAAAAAGTTGATTAATAGCAAGCTGAAAATTTGTTAATAGCTTAAGGGTGTCTAGTCGGATAAACTTTGATATATGGGAACACTGTAACAGGGGTAGTTTTAATTGTGGAACAGGTTAAAAATTTGGAACGTTCAGACCACGAAAACGGCACATTTATTTTGTCCGACAGAACAGACTTAAACTCTCCGAACAGAGATTAAACTCTCAGGCAAAAATCAGACTGCTATTTATCACCTGTCATAATTCCTGTCATTTGACATATTCTACATGTTCCACTCATTAAAACACCCATTTGGTGATAAATAGCAATCTGATTTTTGCATGAGAGTTTAATCTCTGTTCGGAGAGTTTAAGTCTGTTCTGTCGGACAAAATAAATGTGCCGTTTTCGTGGTCTGACCGTTCCAAATTTTTAACCTGTTCCACAATTAAAACTACCCCTGTTACAGTGTTCCCATATATCAAAGTTTATCCGACTAGACACCCTTAAGCTATTAACAAATTTTCAGCTTGCTATTAATCAACTTTTTTTTCATACGCGGAATCCAGACCTATCACTGCAGTTAATGGTAAAAGGGAATCGCATTATTTCGTTCTTGTTTAAAAATAATCTTTTAAAGAAGCATTTTTGATTTTGCACAATGTTTCTCAATACGATCACAAACACAATAGTAGGTATAGGTACACAACAATAATTGCAATAATTTTTAAATTAAGGTATATTTTAATATGTAGGTATTTATAAAAACAGTGAAGCTATATTTTGAATCAAATTGTGTACGAAATGAAGTAAAAATGTAGCAACACAGAACTGTTACATCAGTAGCGTACGATTGTCTGATATATATTTAAATAAAATTATTATTTTCTGGAGTATTTAACTTAAAGGAGTGTTTCATAAAATTTATATTATTAATAATAAAAAATGTTTTTGGTTATTTAATTAATATAATTCTAAATTTCTCAATGTAATCGCGATTACGTTTTTCTTATAGGGCTTTTCATTGATTGTCATTTGTTTCGAGCTTCCGTCATATGTTGTATAATATATGTATAATATTAATATACACGGATTATACGACATATGACAGATGCTCGGAACAAATGACTGTGAATGAAAAGCCCTATTATATAATACCATGTTGACACTTTTTCAAGATCGGTCAGTTCGGTCAGCTAAAGAAATGTCAATTTTAAAGTTGATGTTTATTTACGTTAATTAACATTACAAATATTTTGGCGTATTATTAATATATTTCGGCAAGAAATGAAAACCGATTGACATAATTAATAGGAAAAAAGAATTAGAGATATTATTTGTACAGTAAATAAAAACAAAGAAAATATCTAGCAGGTAATGGCATTAACGTGGCCATGACAAAAAGGCACATTCTAATGATTTAACAGTGCTCTGACGTCAGAAATTTTGACCTACGTAACCTTGCTTTTGTAGTTAAACGACTAGACCTACCTTTAGCTCAGTCGGGATAGCAGTCGACCTGGTATGCCGAGCTGTCCCAAATTTAATTTTTCTTATCTTTAAGGAGGGTTAATAGTAGTGTAAATTTAAAATCTCGACTGAATTCCGTCGTAGCGTTAGCCGCCATCTTGATTTTAAACGAAAACCGTTTTTGCTCAATATCTCCGCCATTTTCAATTTTTCGACAAAACGTGTAAGTACTAAAATTGTTGAAAATTCAATTTTCGATCATTTATTTTATTTTAATTTTTTTCGTGCGGTCGATATTTTCCGAGTTTATTTATACAATTTTATACAATTTTGATTTGATCCATTTTTTTTCATAAAATCATTATTTAAGGTAGTACTTATGCGGTAAAGGCGCGAGCGTAAGACCTGATTGGTTTTATAGCAAATGTTTTTGTTCCATATCTCCGCCATTTTCAACTTTTCGACAAAAATTGTAAGGACTGAATTTGTTAAAATAGCGAGTTACTACAATTTTTTGAGAGAACCAGTGGCTAGAGAGACCAGAGAACCTACGGAGGGGGAGGGATGGGAAAATTTCTCAAACAGGGTCCAAAATTAAAAAAAAAATGTTAGAAAAAAAAATATATTTAGTTGACAAAAAACTTAATGGAAGTTTCAAAAACTGTATAAAATATAATTCTCTTTATTTTTGTTTACGTACAATTATGTCACGTTAAATTAATGATACACGAGACAGCTATTCAATAATTATGCTTCCCCTCCGCTTTCACTATTTTACCCCTTAACTCGAAAAATAGTGATCGCATAAAAAAATTGTGCAAAAGAAATTGTAGGAGATTGCGTTTCCAACAATTCTAATCCTACCATTTTTGTCAAAAAGTTGAAAATGGTGGAGATATTAAGCAACAACGCTTCCCCTTTAAAATCAATATGGCGGCTAACGCAACGGCGGAATTCAGTGGCAATTTTAAATTTACACTACTATTGACCTTCCCTAAATGATAAAATTATAAAACTTGGGATAGTTATGCCTCCCACCACTTTTTACTATTTTCATGCTTAACTCCAAAAATATCAACCACACCAAAAAAATTGTTAATAAGAAATTGTAGGAAGTCATATGTGAAACAATTTTAGTTCCGGCCGTTGTTATCTAAAAGTTAAAAATGGCGTAGATGTTGAACAAAAACCAATGAATCTGGTCTTACGCTCGCGCATTTACCGACTACGTACTACCTGAAATATTCATTTTAGCAAAAAGGCGAAAGAAATCAAAATTGTATAAATTTTAATTCTCTTTATTTTTTATTGGTACATTTTTGTCGTAAAACTAATAATAAACGAAATAATTCAATAATTATATTCTAACTCTCACTATTTTCCCCCATAACTCGGAAAATATCGACCGCATGAAAAAAATTATAATAAAAGAAATTATAGAAAATCAAATTTTAAACCATTTTAGTTCCTACACTTTTTATCTATAAGCTGAAAATGGCGGAGATATTAAGTAAAAACGGTCCTCGTTTAAAATCAAGATGGCGGCTACTCAACAGCGGAATTCAGTCGAGATTTTAAATTTACATAAAGATTAGAAAAATAAAATTTGGGGCAGTTCGGCATGCAAGGTTATAGGCCTTTTATTCGTCTAACCCGACTGGACTGCTTTGTATAACTTAAGTATAGTAAATAATGAACCCCAAGGTCATGATACTTTATGGAGATAAATTTATTAACTTCTAAAAATCCAATAATTGTGACCACGTAGGGATTGGTATATGGTATAACATTTTCGACCAACACCACGAGTCCCGATTGTCTGGCAACACCGCTGGGTCTGGTTACGATGGTCGGATATTATTAAGCAGTATATATGGGCTCGAGAAGGTGGTAAAATGAATTGGGTTTACAAACTGTTATTTGGTATGCAACTTTTTATGTAAAAAGAAATGTTTTCCCCTCTAAGCATGCTTAAGAAGTTATATTTTCGAACTGTTTATTTCCTGTTTATATACACACCTAAATAATTTGGATTAAGTGGGTCTTAGGTAGCCTGAATAATATAGCGGGACTGAAAACGTGGGCCGGATAAATATATAAATATATATATATATATATATATATATATATATATATATATATATATATATATATATATATATATATATATATATAAGGAAAAGAAGTCTTTGCTGACAACGTAGAAAACGGAATTCTGAGGTTATTGGGATATGCAGCGGTGAAATAAGTGTACTCTTTTAACTAAGTTTCAAGCTTTCGAAAATGTTTATTTTCATCATCAGGAATAACTGAAATAAAGTGCTACTGTTAGTACAGCATCCTCGAAAACATACAGTACAAGGTGTAAAGGTTTAAAAACTTACGTTATTGAGATTTGCTTTCCGTGGATGTTATACTCACAGGTGACAAATTCACGCACCACTCATTGATTGAGTCAAATATTAAAAAATACATGGTGTAAAAGACCAAATTGACAAATTATTTTCTACACTAACACATAAGAAAAAGACAATTAAAAAGGTTTACATGCCACGTGTGCCGGCAAGTGTGAAATGTGAGGTTAGAAGTCAATGTCATTCCTGGACATACGCAAATGACACCACTTCTTCTTTTTTCTTTGTCTTATGTAGTACTAATACTTTAAGAATACACATCAAAAATTTACCAGAGTTTTGTTTGAAGTTAAAAACCAAAATTATAAATAAATTACATTTGTAAAGTTTCCAGCTTTCAGTACATTGAAATGTAATTTATTTATAATTTTGGTTTTTAACTTCAAACAAAACTCTGGTAAATTTTTGATGTGTATTCTTAAAGTATTAGTACTACATAAGACAAAGAAAAAAGAAGAAGTGGTGTCATTTGCGTATGTCCAGGAATGACATTGACTTCTAACCTCACATTTCACACTTGCCGGCACACGTGGCATGTAAACCTTTTTAATTGTCTTTTTCTTATGTGTTAGTGTAGAAAATAATTTGTCAATTTGGTCTTTTACACCATGTATTTTTTAATATTTGACTCAATCAATGAGTGGTGCGTGAATTTGTCACCTGTGAGTATAACATCCACGGAAAGCAAATCTCAATAACGTAAGTTTTTAAACCTTTACACCTTGTACTGTATGTTTTCGAGGATGCTGTACTAACAGTAGCACTTTATTTCAGTTATTCCTGATGATGAAAATAAACATTTTCGAAAGCTTGAAACTTAGTTAAAAGAGTACACTTATTTCACCGCTGCATATCCCAATAACCTCAGAATTCCGTATATATATATATATATATATATATATATATATATATATATATATATATATATATATATATATATGCTGTCTGTTGTTTTCCGGGTTTGACTCAGCGTTGAATAATTTTGGTTTTGAGAAAAACCATTATTTTGACGACGTTTCGGCAAGATCTCACTTGCCATTGTCAAGTCAGGTAGTTCCGCTTCTCGCTGCTGCTTGAAGTAAACTGAATTCTTACTCACGATACCGTCACTTATGTAGTTGATCCTGATGCCGCTGCTGCTTGCCCTGCGCGAACCCTGGCTCTTGTTATTGGTCCGGTGTAGGTTGCAGTCGTCGGAGGGATGTTACGCGTGGATGTTGCGGCCTGATTTATTTTGGTCTTTTTCTTCAGTACCGTTTTCCATGTTGTAGGAAGCCGTTGCTCATCACCTCTTTGGTTTAAGCCGTTGGGATTTCTTTCAATTTCTATCGATTCTCTGATTTCCCGTTTTCTTTTTACTTCGATGTTAGCTAACATCGTTGTTTGGTTCAGGTTTATTGTGTGTCCTGTATTTGCGACATGTTGAGCTAGGGATGAAGTGGTTTCTCCCCTTTCGATAGCATTTCGGTGTTCTTCTCGTCTTACCTGGATTCTTCGGTTGGTCTGTCCAATGTACGACTTTCCGCAATCCCCACACGGAATCTCGTATACACCTTGACCTTCTAACGATATTTTGGTTTTTGGTGTTGGTAAAATAGTTGAGATCTCTCTGTCCGTATTAAATATCGTTCTATGTTGTGTTTTCTCAGCACTCTCCCTATTTTCTCTGTCGTACCCTTTACATATGGCAGAATGGCTTTGCCGATCGGTTTATTGTCTTCTGTAGGGTCCTTATCTCTTTTTCGAGCATTTTGAGCTTTTTCGATGTTGTATGTTGAGAAGCCGTTTTTTCTTAACGCTGTTTTCACGTTATGCATTTCTTCATTTTGATGTTCTTGGTCTGTCAGTCTTTCGGATCTTGTAATCAAGGTTTTGATGACTGAATGCAATTGTGCAGGATGGTGGTGTGAAGCAGCATTTAGATATCTATCGGTATGTGTCGGTTTCCGATACACTGTATGGCCTATGTGTCCGTCTTGTTTCTTTATTATTAACACATCTAAGAATGGAATTTGATCGTTTTCTTCCAGTTCCATGGTAAACTGAATTTTATGGTGGATATTGTTGATGTGTTCCAAAAAAGCCTTTAGTTTTTCTTCTCCGTGGGTCCAAATGATAAACGTGTCATCCACGTATCTAAGCCACAGTTTGGGTTTGTATTCAGCTGTTTCTATTGCCCGCTGTTCTATTTCCTTCATATACCCTATTCCACGAACATACGCTTATTTTGGATTACTTCGACAACGAATATTTTGCTGTGCAAAATAAGAAGAACGAAAATAAATTGCAAATTACATTGTTGTTTATTGGAATAATTATTAGCGCCATTTACTTTCGTACTTCTTATGTTGCACAGTAAAATATTCGTTTTCGAAGTAATCCAAAACAGGCGTATGTTCGTGGAATGGCCCATAAACAAGTTCGCTATTACTGGTGACAGGGGGGAACCCATCGGTGCTCCCTCAACTTGTTTATATCTTTGTTCCTTATAGATGAAATAAGTGTTATTTAAACAGTGTTTGGTTAGGTTGAGTGTATCCGGTGATATTGGATACTTTTTGCTTATGATGTCCAGTGATTCATCTATAGGAACATTCGTGAAAAGTGAGACTACATCGAAGTTGACTAGCAAATGTCCCGGCTCAAGAGTCACACCTTTTATACGTTCGATGAAGTGGCTCGCGTTCTTGACGTAAGAATCCGCTTCTTCCGCGTATGGTTGCAGCTGTTGGGCCAGAAATTTTGCCAGCGGTTGTAAAGGGAGATCCGATGGAGCTCACAATTGGTCGCAGTGGTAATCCTGCCTTGTGTACCTTGGGTAGGCCGTAAAATTTTGGGCATCTTGATGACTTCTCTCTAGGTATGAGATGGACCTGTTGTTCTTTGTTGATATTTGAGGCTTTGATCTTGGCTTTTGTTATTTTCTCTAGGTAGGTTGTCGGGTCTGACGAGATGCTTTGATATGTTGTATCATTTAAGATGTCGTTTATTTTTGTTTCGTAGTCTTGAATATTCATCACTACCGTAGCATTGCCTTTGTCAGCTGGAAGCACGATGATTTCTTTGTTGTTCTTCAAATTATGTAAGGCTTCTTTCTCTTCCCGTGTTAAATTTCTTTTTGGTGGTTTAGCTGTTCTTAATATTTTTGATACGTCTTGGCGTATGATCTCGGCTGTTTCTGCTGGGAGATTAGTAATTGTAGTCTCTACCTCAGTAATGATGTTTTCTACGGGAATGTATGTAGGTGCAACAGCAAAATTGAAACCTTTTGCAAGAACACTATTCGTGGCTTCATCCAGTGTCAGATTTGAAAAGTTATATACTAAATTGTTTGTTTCTATTTGTGGATTTTCTTTCTTTTTTGGCCGCTGTTGTAGTAACAAATTTTCAAACTTTTTTTAATTTGTTTGGTCTTAGTGAGATCAGCATCTGTTTCTGCTCGAAAGTTTTTCAGTTGTTCAAAGAAATTCCATAATGTTGGATGGATTGTGTTACTTAGTTTAAGATGCAGCTGTAATGATTCTGCATTCATTTTGTTGTTGCATTGTTGCATTTTGCTGTTGCACCTACATACATTCCCGTAGAAAACATCATTACTGAGGTAGAGACTACAATTACTAATCTCCCAGCAGAAACAGCCGAGATCATACGCCAAGACGTATCAAAAATATTAAGAACAGCTAAACCACCAAAAAGAAATTTAACACGGGAAGAGAAAGAAGCCTTACATAATTTGAAGAACAACAAAGAAATCATCGTGCTTCCAGCTGACAAAGGCAATGCTACGGTAGTGATGAATATTCAAGACTACGAAACAAAAATAAACGACATCTTAAATGATACAACATATCAAAGCATCTCGTCAGACCCGACAACCTACCTAGAGAAAATAACAAAAGCCAAGATCAAAACCTCAAATATCAACAAAGAACAACAGGTCCATCTCATACCTAGAGAGAAGTCATCAAGATGCCCAAAATTTTACGGCCTACCCAAGGTACACAAGGCAGGATTACCACTGCGACCAATTGTGAGCTCCATCGGATCTCCCTTACAACCGCTGGCAAAATTTCTGGCCCAACAGCTGCAACCATACGCGGAAGAAGCGGATTCTTACGTCAAGAACGCGAGCCACTTCATCGAACGTATAAAAGGTGTGACTCTTGAGCCGGGACATTTGCTAGTCAGCTTCGATGTAGTCTCACTTTTCACGAATGTTCCTATATATGAATCACTGGACATCATAAGCAAAAAGTATCCAATATCACCGGATACACTAAACCTAACCAAACACTGTTTAAATAACACTTATTTCATCTATCAGGAACAAAGATATAAACAAGTTGAGGGAGCACCGATGGGTTCCCCACTGTCACCAGTATTAGCGAACTTGTTTATGAAGGAAATAGAACAGCGAGCAATAGAAACAGCTGAATACAAATCCAAACTGTGGCTTAGGTACGTGGATGACACGTTTATCATTTGGACCCACGGAGAAGAAAAACTAAAGGCTTTTTTGGAACACATCAACAATATCCACCATAAAATTCAGTTTACCATGGAACTGGAAGAAAACGATCAAATTCCATTCTAAGATGTGTTAATAATAAAGAAACAAGACGGACACATAGGCCATACAGTGTATCGGAAACCGACACATACCGATAGATATCTAAATGGTGCTTCACACCACCATCCTGCACAATTGCATTCAGTCATCAAAACCTTGATTACAAGATCCGAAAGACTGACAGACCAAGAACATCAAAATGAAGAAATGCATAACGTGAAAACAGCGTTAAGAAAAAACGGCTTCTCAACATACAACATCGAAAAAGCTCAAAATGCTCGAAGAAGAGATAACGACCCTACAGAAGACAATAAACCGATCGGCAAAGCCATTCTGCCATATGTGAAGGGTACGACAGAGAAAATAGGGAGAGTGCTGAGAAAACACAACATAGAAACGATATTTAATACGGACAGAAAGATCTCAACTATTTTACCAACACCAAAAACCAAAATATCGTTAGAAGGTCAAGGTGTATACGAGATTCCGTGTGGGGATTGTGGAAAGTCGTACATTGGACAGACCAACCGAAGAATCCAGGTAAGACGAGAAGAACACCGAAATGCTATCGAAAGGGGAGAAACCACGTCATCCCTAGCTCAACATGTCGCAAATACAGGACACACAATAAACCTGAACCAAACAACGATGTTAGCTAACATCGAAGTAAAAAGAAAACGGGAAATCAGAGAATCGATAGAAATTGAAAGAAATCCCAACGGCTTAAACCAAAGAGATGATGCGCAACGGCTTCCTACAACATGGAAAACGGTACTGAAGAAAAAGACCAAAATAAATCAGGCCGCAACATCCACGCGTAACATCCCTCCGACGACTGCAACCTACACTGGACCGATAACAAGAGCCAGAGTTCGCGCAGGGCAAGCAGCAGCATCAGGATCAACTACATAAGTGACGGTATCGTGAGTAAGAATTAAGTTTACTTCAAGCAACAGCGAGAAGCGGAACTACCTGACTTGACAATGGCAAGTGAGATCTTGCCGAAACGTCGTCAAAATAATGGTTTTTCTCAAAACCAAAATTATTCAACGCGGAGTCAAACCCGGAAAACAACAGACAGCACATATAGCTCCCGCGGAAACTTCAAGTGTAACATATATATATATATATATATATATATATATATATATATATATATATATATATATATATATATATATATATATATATATATATATATATATATATATATATATATATATATATATATATATATATATATATATATATAAATCAAACAGATGAAATAGAGAATGTGGAAAAATCCCCTTACGAACAATTCACACATCCACCATTTCGGGTTGGGAAAAATTTTTTGAATAGAATCAAAAATCCAAACACCAGTTCTTAGAAATGTGTTTCGCCCTCTTCAACCTCTCTGGGCTTATCAATAAAGATGAGAGGTTGAATATCTTTAGACACATTCCAATCAAAAAACAACATTCGAGACCTAGACATAGAAGGTGCGTAAATCTACGGCAAGTCCGACAATTAATCCGAGTGGTCGTCAAACCATTAACCTTGGATCTTTTGATCACTGAGTGTGTTTCAAGGATCTACATGTCATGTTTTTAAACATATATATATATATATATATATATATATATATATATATATATATATATATTAAGAAGACAATGAGTCTTTGCTGACAGTAAATGTACAGTTTTTGGTTATTGGGTTATGCAGCAATTGATAAGTGTACTCTTTTAAGTTTTTATTCCGAGCTTTCGTTCATGATTATGAACATCGTCAGGGTGCTACAATTATATTATATATGTGAGACAATATGAAAATATGTATATAAAATTATATGTACTTACAACTTATTGAGGATATTTCAAATAGGTGGTCATTAAAATGAGATTTGTACTTATTAAAATGGTCATGTAATGTCTTGATATAACAAAATTATTCAAATAAAGGTTTATAATTTAGTTCAACTTCAAAATCGACGAAATATAAAATGACACTTGGACATTCATGACATGGAGTTATTTGAAATATCTAACAAAAATTTTTTTTTTATTTTTTTTAAATATGATCAATTTAGTAAACGACCAATAAGGGTCAATGATAAGTATGAAAGTATTTTTTAAATTTTATAAATTACTGTTGAAATTATAAATTAAGGTAAAATTTAAAAATGAGTAAGATTTATTGATCAAGGTTAATTAAAAGTTTTAAATTATTTATACAAAAATTATAAAAATTAAAAATTATAAAAACAACATTATAAATTACTTTTATAAAAATTAATTTTTGTTAACAACTTTATAAATTACTTTTGTATAAATAATTTAAAACTTTTAATTAACCTTGATCAATAAATCTTACTCATTTTTAAATTTTACCTTAATTTATAATTTCAACAGTAATTTATAAAATTTAAAAAATACTTTCATACTTATCATTGACCCTTATTGGTCGTTTACTAAATTGATCATATTTAAAAAAAATAAAAAAAAAATTTTTGTTAGATATTTCAAATAACTCCATGTCATGAATGTCCAAGTGTCATTTTATATTTCGTCGATTTTGAAGTTGAACTAAATTATAAACCTTTATTTGAATAATTTTGTTATATCAAGACATTACATGACCATTTTAATAAGTACAAATCTCATTTTAATGACCACCTATTTGAAATATCCTCAATAAGTTGTAAGTACATATAATTTTATATACATATTTTCATATTGTCTCACATATATAATATAATTGTAGCACCCTGACGATGTTCATAATCATGAACGAAAGCTCGGAATAAAAACTTAAAAGAGTACACTTATCAATTGCTGCATAACCCAATAACCAAAAACTGTATATATATATATATATATATATATATATAAGATTATGGTATTCTTGACTGTATATCAGCGGCGGCCGGCCAGGTGAAGTAGGTGAAGGTGATCTTCACCAAAAAATATAATCAAATTGAGACAAAAAAAAAATAAAAAAATATAAGTAGCATTATTATATCTAAATCCTGAAATTAATTACAAACCTATTTTTTTTAATTACTCCAAAAATTAAAAATGAATTTTAATATGTAATTCAAAAAGAATTTCAATATGTAATCCAAAAATTAAAACTGTAGGTCCTTGACGGTCAGATACTGGCCTGTGTCATTTGACCTCTATGACTCGAGCAGAGTTAGATGAAGACGAAGATGAAATTTCGGTTCTCGGCTGCACAAGCGTCAACGGTTGTCATGGCAACGTGACGTCATCATATCGGCACTGGTAGTACCCAAATTAGCAAGTGCAGATGAATTTAAAAATAACTCCGCCGTATTCACCTAGTAAAATTTTAGTTGGATGCGTGCTATGATGGGCAGTATTCGTTTTTTTTTCGGAATATGGAAGACCGAAAATCAGTTCAGCTGTCTAAAGGCTTTTTATGAGATTTAAATGATTTTGAGTTTACATTTTTAGCAGTTTTTATCGACATTTTTCATATTATAACAGATATTTTATATGACTTTCTTAAAAAAAAACGTACTTGATAAAAAGGACTCGTCAATTAATACGTGATAAAAGAAGCGAATAATTTTTTAATTCTGTTTTTGACAAAGCAAGCAGAATGACCGTTATTAATACTTTGAAAAGATCTATAGGTGTGATGAAGGTATGAGTACGAATGCAAATTCTACCCAATTTTTTTATTTAATATATATGTATATTTTAATGGAAATGGATGTACATTTTCAGGATTGTGATGAATTAAAATTCTTTGTGAATTGTGATTGTGATGAATAAGCTTAGCAGATACAACAAAGTTTGGGTCATACAGTTTGATCATTCCTTCCGACGCTTTTCAAAATTTATTTTGAGTTTTTGGCAAATATTTACTAAAATTCAAAAACTTAAAAGAGAGCTCTGCCTTTTTTATGCTGACGGAAATTAAAAAAATGGTAATTTGCAAAAAATGGTTATAAAATTACAACCAATTAAAGACATTGTTACAGAAGCCTATAATTTGTTTTGTTTAATTCTGACAATTCCATCGAATACCGTATCTGTAGAAAGAGAAGTTTTTCATGCTTAAAAAGGCTAAAAACTTTTAGTTTGACTGTTATCGCACTCATAGAGAACTATTATATAAACTTATGCAAAAGCATCCTTTCTACGAAGATATCATTGATAGATTTGCTTCCATAAACGATCAAAGACTCGACTTGATTTATAAAAATTAATTGAGTCAGTTTTATTAATCTATCTAATACATACTGCTTTTTTGTTTAAGTAGCTCTTCATCCTCGTCTCTAATATAAGTGCCATAAAAAAGTTTTCAAGTTGTTAGGGCCCTAAACTCTAAACATTTTTTAAAGAATTTTTAATGAGATTTGGGCGCGTCATAGGTATAAGTATACCGAAATTTCTTTTGGGTCCGGTAGACTTTCCTCATCTTCACCACTTTTTTAGGCCACGAGCCGCCGCTGCTGTATATTCAAATATCAAGCAGTGATTCTTGAGGATGCAGTCTATTTTGGCCCACAAGACAAAGAAAACTCTTTGACTTACTGTCAAGCTTTCGAATTTATTTTAATTCTTTTTCAAGACATCTGTTGACAAAAATATACAAATATAAAAATTATGTAGGTACTTACAATTTTCTTAATTATTTACTAGTCATGAGATTACATTGAAAAAATTTTTTTAAATTTAAAAAAAATCAGATATAGACAAATTAAGTAACATTTGTTGTTACATATTAGCATATCAACAAAAAAATTAGTACATCATAATCTGATTTTCTATCATATAATCCAACATTAAAATTTATATACATGCTTTAAAAAATGACTGGACTAATTGGGTTTGATGTTATTAATTTTAAATTTTTTTTTCATAGATCAATCTAATAAAATCTAATAAAAAATAAAAAATATGTTGTTACTAGTTTTACTTTCCTCCTATATAAAGTGTATACACTTTACATATTTCATGACATATTTCAAACATGACAACATAACTGAAGTTTTTAAAAATAATTTTTCATACCTATGTGCATAATTGTCCTTTTGGTAAAGTTTCAAAAAAATTTTTTCAATGTAATCTCATGACTAGTAAGTAATTAAGAAAATTGTAAGTACCTACATAATTTCTATATTTGTATATTTTTGTCAACAGATGTCTTGAAAAAGAATTAAAATAAATTCGAAAGCTTGACAGTAAGTCAAAGAGTTTTTTTTGTCTTGTGGGCCAAAATAGACTGCATCCTCAAGAATCACTGCTTGATATATATATATATATATATATATATATATATATATATATATATATATATATATATAAAACACTTTTGAGTTTCGGTGGGTTGGAGTCAATAAAAAGGGGCTGTTAGAATACTATTTTTTATTACTCGAGCTTTCGAATGTGTTTACATTCATTTTCAAGAGCTAAAAAGTAACTGATAAAGTGGAAACAAAGATCATGTAAAAATATAACTCACCAGATAAATCTAGATTGGTTATTAAAACTTGCTAACATTAATACATATAAATAAGAGGAAAACTATTAATATCCATAAAATGAATTCTTCCCAGACTGCATAATATAAATTAATGGCCAAAAGATTTAAATTTTTTTAAAATGAATTTTGAATTTGAATGATCGGTAAATTGGAAAAAAATTTTAATACAAAAAGTCAATGTCAGTGAAAAAATCAGCCTACATCGACAAGTAGCTAAAAATAATTTATTTAAATATATTATAACGTGATGATTTGTTAAAAAAAAAGAAAGAAGAAATAAATAAGTAGAGAAAAAAATATTTTAGTAGTTTACAGAAGTACAAAAGAAATGTAATAAGGATGTGAAAAAAGTGAAATATTTATGGTGCTCTGAATATTATTTAAAATTATAAGGAAATGATGTAATTATAAATTTTGCTTAAATTTTGAATTTCTGATCTTTTATTTAAACTATGATCACTTCTACTAATAGATACCATTTCCAAAAAAGTCCTTTTGAATTTATTACCTTCATTGCACAAAATTTTTATGTTGTCAAAATCCATGATATGATCTTTGTCAATCACATGCTCTGCCAAAGCACAAGACGGTTTTTTGATTCGGCAATCACTTTTGTGGGAAATTACGCGACTAGATAAATTCCTGCCAGTCTCACCAATATATACAGCCTCACACTGAGTGCAACTAATGCCGTATACTACATTAGTTTTCTCACTCAGTGTGAGGCTGTATATATTGGTGAGACTGGCAGGAATTTATCTAGTCGCGTAATTTCCCACAAAAGTGATTGCCGAATCAAAAAACCGTCTTGTGCTTTGGCAGAGCATGTGATTGACAAAGATCATATCATGGATTTTGACAACATAAAAATTTTGTGCAATGAAGGTAATAAATTCAAAAGGACTTTTTTGGAAATGGTATCTATTAGTAGAAGTGATCATAGTTTAAATAAAAGATCAGAAATTCAAAATTTAAGCAAAATTTATAATTACATCATTTCCTTATAATTTTAAATAATATTCAGAGCACCATAAATATTTCACTTTTTTCACATCCTTATTACATTTCTTTTGTACTTCTGTAAACTACTAAAATATTTTTTTCTCTACTTATTTATTTCTTCTTTCTTTTTTTTTTAACAAATCATCACGTTATAATATATTTAAATAAATTATTTTTAGCTACTTGTCGATGTAGACTGATTTTTTCACTGACATTGACTTTTTGTATTAAAATTTTTTTCCAATTTACCGATCATTCAAATTCAAAATTCATTTCAAAAATTTAAATCTTTTGGCCATTAATTTATATTATGCAGTCTGGGAAGAATTAATTTTATGGATATTAATAGTTTTCCTCTTATTTATATGTATTAATGTTAGCAAGTTTTAATAACCAATCTAGATTTATCTGGTGAGTTATATTTTTACATGATCTTTGTTTCCACTTTATCAGTTACTTTTTAGCTCTTGAAAATGAATGTAAACACATTCGAAAGCTCGAGTAATAAAAAATAGTATTCTAACACCCCCTTTTTATTGACTCCAACCCACCGAAACTCAAAAGTGTTTTTTATAAACAAGTCAACAAAGTACTTCTTTTTTCTATATATATATATATATATATATATATATATATATATATATATATATATATATATATATATATATATACAGTGCTGTTTTTGTGACGGTACGCGCCGGTACGCCGTACCGGCACCTTTTGGGACAATAAATAAAAAAAAACAACCAAATTATAGACAAATTCCTGAATTTTTTCTTTGCTCCAAAATAGCTTTAAAACGCCCCTATTGAGGCTAAATTTAAAAAGTTTTCCCGGGGGCAGACCCCCTTCTGAACGCTCCCCAGACAGAACATAGCGTACCGGAACCTCTATTGTTACAAAAACAGCACTGTATATATATATATATATATATATATATATATATTATTCATACAATTTATTATGATTTTAACATTCCTATGCTATTATTAACCTGTTTTTGACCTTTCTCCCCACTATTAAACTTATAACCCGAAGCATATATAGAAACGGCCCAAGAAGTTGTTTGAGGACAAATTCGCCGGTTCAGAAGAAGAATGACGCAACCGCATATTGCAAAATTCTTAAAAAGAGCAAAAAACGAATTTTTGTTATCAAAATCATAAAGTATGATCAAAATTAGCCATTCACCACACCGTGGTCAGGATCTCGAGATATAAGCGTTTTTTGGGGTGTGCCGCTTGTTTATGAAGTAACATAACTTTTTTCCTACTGTATATTTTGACTTAAAATTTTCCAAAAAACTTCTTCGTGAATTATATTTTATTGTTGTGTTGGTTAAAATTATAAACTAAAAAGTTTGTCACTCAACTTTTTTAAGTAAACATGAAACTAACAAAATATAATGACAAAATGTTTAAAAACTAACAACTCCTTTTTTAATGTGTTTAAATATTTAGGACAAATCTCACTGTTATCTACATACTTCAGAGATTAAACAGTAAAATTTTCAAA
The DNA here is from genome assembly GCF_917563875.1 of Diabrotica virgifera virgifera. Taxonomy (NCBI): domain Eukaryota; kingdom Metazoa; phylum Arthropoda; class Insecta; order Coleoptera; family Chrysomelidae; genus Diabrotica; species Diabrotica virgifera. The sequence goes on along the minus strand of NC_065444.1, from coordinate 141,754,283 downwards.
AGGAAATATTTACAGCGACCAAAGATACAGCGAGGTAAATTTGAAAAATCATCAAAATTGATTTTCGGCATTTTTGTATAAAATTTGATTTTTGAACATGTTCCACCAAATCTAGATAAAAATAAACTTCATATTCGGATTCAGCGACCTCGAAAACATGAAAATAGACCAAACTTGGTCATTCACCTTAAATTTGATTTTCGTGGTCGGCATAAAGATTGCTGCCGCTCAACTAATATATAGATAGAAAAGTATTTTTTTTTATTGTATTCCTATGAGAATTCGAGAATCTGGTCAAAATTGGAGCGCTGTAAAATCTAGATAATAAATAAAATTAAACAACTTTATAGCGAAAATTGTTCATTGAAAAATCCTCTACAAAATCGCTATGATGTTATTTTATTGTGAAATGAACGGAAAAAAAGTTATAACCTCCAAAAGGAAACTTCTTAGAAAATTTTCTCATATTTTTATTTATAACTTTTTTGTTGGTCACTTGACGATAAAAAGTAATAGATATAAAATTGTATAAAATTTAATTTGCTACATTTTATGTTTAATTAAATTTTCTGTAGGATTGCTAGTTTAGAAGATACAGCGCAAAAACCCTTTGCACCCCTTTTTCCAATATGGCGGCCGGGGGACAAGGGTGGCGACCCCAAAAACTTGAACTTAAGCTTCTACTGAACCCCCCTACACATTAAAAAAATAAAATTGACCCTCTAAGAAATGCAACCTAAATGTAACATTTTAATATACTAAAACGCATTTCTTGCTATTTCTATCCGGGTCCTTATTTCTGTTGTTTGATTATTATTGTCTAAAATCCAGGTTCATAGATATTTGTATTTATCAACCCGTTCTATTGGTACATTTTCCAAATGTACCGATAGATTTTTTCCAAAGTGGCCTATTCACGAAAAAATGAACTTATTCCATAATTATGAACCTCTCTGTATACATTAAATAGTAATGGACATACAACATCCCTGCCTAACACCTCTGCTGATTTCAATTTCTGGACTGGGTTCGTTGTCGATTACAATTTATGCTGATTGATTCCAGTAAAGGTTTGTTATTATTCGTAAGTACCTGTTGTCTAGGTATTTTGTCTTTAAATTTGAACTAATTTTTCGTGTCTTACTTTGTCAAATGCTTTTTAAAAACAACGTAACAAACATGTACGAAACACACGTAAATACACCAATAAATAAAATTTGTTTAATAGTATATTGTATAGATATCACACAATCCTAAGCAAAAGCCTGTTTTATATTGGTTGAATGTACGCAAACCAACGAAGAAATTAAAATGAATAATGGATTTATGAACAAACAAGTATGCAAGTGTGCACGTATGTATGTGGATTGTATATCGAAATAGAAAACATACCCGAGGCTTGTCGTTATGAGTGTCAGTCCAATATCTGTGGAATTTGACAATGTTCGGATGCTCCAGTTGTGTGAGATTTTCAAAAATGAGTTGGATTTTTTCCTCTTGAGATTTGAAATTCTTCCTTTCCGAAAACTGCACTTCGTTCCAAACGACTTCTACACCTTCTTCAGTATCCATGGCTAAGTAGGCACAGTCGATACCAGGAACATCTCTTTGTTCAACCTAAAAATATACAAATAAAAATATTAAATAAATAAACTTATTTATGTAATAATTTAAACAGTTAATGAAACGTTTATATATTACAGTGAGGACGTTTGAGTTGGAATAAATTCATTTCCTCGATAGTGGGCGACTATGGAAATATTTCCCGAAACAGGTCGATTTTTATTTTTAAATTATAGACATATAAATCATACTAGTGACGTCATCCATTTGGGCATGATGACGTAATCGATGATTTTTTTTTAAATGAGAATAGGTGTCGTGTGATAGCTCATTCGAAAGGTTATTGAATTCTCTATTCACTAATATAAACATTAACATAATTATTTATACAGGGTGTCCAAATTTTTTTTAATTAAATTAATTGAGACAAAAAGAAGAATGTGTGTAATTTAATTACTGCAAAATACATTTTACTGCTGTCAGAAAACAGAACAAAACGTTAATTTGAAAAATAAACATTGCTTTTTGCTTAAATTAAATGTTAAACTGCTAAGAAGCAGTTGGGTGGAAGCTTTAATATTGAATTTAAGCGAAAAACAATATTTATTTATCAAATAAACATTTTTTCCTGTTTTCGGACAACAGTAAAATGCATTTCGAATTAAATAAATTATATACATTCTACTTTTTGTCTCCTTTAATTTATTTAAAAAAAAATTTGGGTACCCTGTAAAAATAATTATTATGTTAATGTTTATATTAGAGAATAGAGCGTCGAATAACCTTTCGAATTAGTTATCACATGACCCCTATTTTCATTTAAAAAAATCATCGATTACTTCATCACGCCCAGATCGATGACGTCACTAGTATGACAAACAGTAGAACCCCGATTACCCGTGTGCGAATTATCCATGCTATGATTTTCTATTGCTCAAATGCCATTTTTATTGTTTTATCAAAATAGCGTCACCGTAAATCACTTGACGGAAACTATACGCCGAGAGGAAAACTCGTAATAAAAGATTTATTTTTTCTGTTATCTTTTTATGGTACATATGTATGTATATACGTAAATATGTATTGATATATAAGAAATAAATGTTAAGATTATCCGAGCTTTTCAATTATCCGTGCCACGTCCGGTCCGGAGTAGCACGGATAATCGGGGTTCTACTGTATATGTAAAAAAAATATAATTTAAAAATAAAAATCGATTATGCAAGTGAAAATAGCAGGCAAACGCAGTACAGGACGAAGAAGAATTTTATGGTTGATTTAGGGTGGCAGTGAATAAAATTAAGATAGCTATGATGATAACCAACGTTCTGAAAGGACATGGTACCTGAAGAAGAAGAAAATAACAGCCCATCCCGAAAAAGAATCCTGCGTACGCCAGTGGCGAGAAAATTTTTATTTCATTGCCCCCACCTTGCAAGGTTGCTGGATCCGCCGTTGCCGCAAGTGCTTGAAAATGTTTAGGATTAATTAGAACTTTTATTTAAGTTACATTAATTTAATTTAAGACTATTTTGAACTCTCTGTGTGTTTTTATAAGTAATAGTGTCTTTGTAGATATACCTGCTTACTTTATATGGACAATCTTTTGGTGTTTTAGAAGTTACAAATAAGGTATGTTTAATTATTATAGAAACAGAACTTAATAGTCAACCATACTCGTACCCCATATTATATTAATCTATTAAAATGACTCTTTATGGCCAATTTAAAACTAATTGTGTTCCGAGCGCTAATGTTTTAAATGGGGAATATTTAAAAATCACTCTTATTGTGACGACATGCGCGAGCTCGTCTCAATTTCGGACTCTGGCTATCGTACCTACCATAGGTTTAAACCAGAGAACAATAACCACAGAGAAACGACACGCCTTTGATCTTTGGTGGCTAAGCCGCCAACGACACTTAAAGCAACCAGAGCGACCATCGAAGCAATAGTCAGTCGGCATATCACACAATATCAATTCGTAAATAAAATTAAGCACTTATGTTGACTTTCAATAAATATAGAATATTGCACCGAGAAAAAAGTTGCGTACAGGGCCAGCTTTTGTTGGCATTCTTTATAATAATGGAATTATTTTTGATTTACAAAAGGTTGCAAATATATCGCACAATGCAAAGTAATGATGAAAATCATATTGATTGGAACCATAAATGAAAATACCTTTTTATTTATCCTGATTTTGGCATTGAAAGACCAATAATAAAATATACCTATTTATTACGGTAGGTGTGGCTTTCACTGATTGTTTTTGGCTTGGGCTGATACAAGATATAATTTGTTGGTCGAGGTATTTCCTAATAAATTATATTTTTTAATATAGGTTATCGAAAAATAACACAGCCATTGTAACTGCTACAGAAATGTCACAAACTTTGAAAGTTCCAATTCTCTTTGGGTGACAAATGTTCGTTATCGATAACAAGAAACTTTATGTTGAAATCGAATGTCAATATTGTTCTTGTCTTGGAAACCTATCAAAAGTACAGTTTTCCTTTAAAGTCGAATATCGGAGCAAACGAATAAAAACCCAAGAAGTACTGTAAGAGTATATTTCTATAAATATAAATATACAACAATCTAAAAAATAATAAAAAAAGTATTATACGAATCGTTACAATTACACCGATTTGTAACATTACATACACTATACATTCAGTATCATTGTAAATCCAGGATGTCCACCGCTATAAAATGGCGGATTACATATTTTTTCACAACTACTTCAACATGGGTATCAGATGAAAGGGCTTGACTATTAATAAAGAGTTCATTATAGAAAATCCAAAATGGCCGCCAAAAAATGGTGGGTTACATATTATTTAATTTCACAACTACTTCAATATGGGTATCGAATGAAAGGGCTTGACTACTAATAAAGAGTTCATTATAGAAAATCCAAAATGGCCGCCAAAAAACGGTGGGTTAGATATTTAATTTCACAACTACCTCAATATAGATATCAAATGAAGGGGCTTGACTAGTAGAAAAGAGTTTATTATAGAAAATCCAAAATAGCTGCCAACAGAATAGTGGATTACATATTTTCGTTGGCATACTGTTATACCCCCATCTACTGTTTTTTTTTTAATTTTTATTGACTTCTAAAAAGCATTTGATCGTGGTAAATATTTTATATTGATCGAGGTTTTAAGAATCATTGGCAAGATTTTCCCAATTATGTCTCCAACAATTTTTAGTTTGAATAGTATTTTGATTTTGTTTGCGTCGTGTAAATCAGAAATTGTCGTGTATAGAACTCTTTATATATTTTTATTTAGTAAAAATATAATATCTTGGCAGGCGATGACACCCGGACAACATCTGTTTTGACCTAGTTGGCCCTTCGGAGACTTGCGTCTGTTATGAAATACATGCACTGACACCAAATTTATTATTTTTATTTTGAAATAGGTATCCCTTGCTTGGCAGAGCGAAGTTTAGTTATTTATGCATTACGTAGGGGTAATATATACAAGGAAATGAATCACTTTCTTCATGATTTATTATCAATAATATTTAATCAAGTCAAATTAAGACTATTAGATACCTAATAACTAATATGTAAAATTTACAAAGCAATAACAATTACCTGTTATTATTCTTAGGAAATCTAAATAAACTTATTCCTCTTCCTGTCGCAGAGGAACATCCGTGAACCACACACGAGTAACCAGACATTTTAACTATTATGTATATATATTTTATATATATGTAATATATATATATATATATATATATATATATATATATATATATATATATATAATTATTATATAAATGCTCAAACAAACTTGTTAAGTCAAGTATTTACCATATACGCCTACGGACTATCGTAAAACAACCAGAGTGACAGAATTAGCATTTGTGTTGGGAACACATAAAGCAACCAGGTTCGCGCATGCGTCTTCAAAAACGGTACACGTTTTAAGTACAGTCGTGTCGTTTCTCTGTGGTTATTGTTCTCTGCCTTGGGTTTTTAAAAATGCTTTACATTTTTCTCTCGTCTGCGCACAACACATCCAACGCTTCTCGTTATTCTTTAAAGATTTGTGAAAACGATATTTGAAGCCATTTAACACAATCAATTGTTTTCCTTTTTCACTAAGAACAATTTTCACTGAACTCATTTTGGCAATCAACTTAACACCGTATCGTATACAGATAGATCGCACCATACTAAATATTTTGTAGGATATTGCTTTTTTATATTTGATTACCATAAATGCATAACCAATAAAATCATTTCATTCCTCTATTGTTATTCCAGGTAATAACAATATTTCTAAATATGCTTAAGTACAAATTAGAAATTACTTACAAATTAGAAAACTATTAAAAGGTAATTAGAAGGATTACGATGCCCGGGACTCAATTCGACCATCTAACTAAATATTTTGACCCTTCTTAATTCAGGTATATGGGACTCAATTTACCTATGCCCATAAAAATTACCTTTAACTTCCTGGGGGTTTAACATTATCTGAAGGCGGCGTTATCGAAATGCCTCCCACTTTTTCAGGTAAATATTTTCGTACATGAAATGCCTCCCAGGTACAATTGAAATGCCTCCGTTTCGTTAATAATTTAGGCTGATATTTTGTCTATTTAATGTCTGTATAATGATCCAATGTTGCCAAATCATAATTTAAATGGGTAGTATCTATCTATTTTGATTTTTCTAATTCTTAATACAGTGTACATAAAATTTGTTTCACATTAACATTTCACAGTACGACATATTTCTTTTTAGAAAAGAAAGTTGTTACCCGACAATTAGTTCAGAGAAATAAGGAAAAAAATATCCTGTTGGTGACACAACCCCCTCCAGGCCGATACCAAACTTTTTGAGTGGTATGGACATCTATAAGAATAACTTATATGTTTCCTGCAGTCGATTTTGATGATATAGGTACATAGTTATAAACAAATGAAGATAAAAAAACGGTAAATTTTCGGTTTTTTCGTCTATTACCAAAAAGTTAAGCGTTTTAAACAAATTTGAGAGTAAGAAACTCATAAATCGTAAAAAAAACTTCAATATGGCGTTCGCTGAATATGTATATCCTTATTAATCTCTTGCTTAGAAAATTGCAAAATAGATCATGAACTTTGAGTTTTTATAAATATTCATAACTTATATAAAAATTAACTTAGAACCTTCTTATTAAACGGAATGTTGAGACTTCTGGTGCTTAAATGATACCCTAAATTTCAAAGCAATTGGTCAAATGTTTAAAAGTTATTTAATTTGTTTATCCCAAATTCATTTTTTTTGCAACACTATAAGTCAGAAAATGATAACGTTACAGTACTACTTTGGGTACTTTATGAAAGAAGAAGATTTACACAATTAATTTAATTAAAAAAATGACAAAAAATAATTCTAATTATTGCAAAATTATTTTGCAAGGACATGTGACTTAAAAAAAAGGGGGGGCTAACTTCGTCCCTAATCGTCCTAGGACAATTGTTATTCTTTCTAAATGTGTATAAAAATTCAGTTTTTCTAAATATGAAAAACTAATTTTTCTACGGGTAACGGTTAAAAAGTTATTCTAATTGTTTATAAGTAAGCAAAAACAAAAAATCGACATGTTTTTGCAAAATAATTTTACAGTGTTTAAAACTACTTTTTGTCATTTTTTTTTAATTAAGTTAATAGTATAAATGTTCTTCTTTAATAAACTGTCCGAAGTATTACTGTAACATCATAATTTTCTGACTTACTTATAGTGTTGCAAAAAAAATGAATTTGGGATAAACAAATTAAATAACTTTTAAACTATTTGACCAATTGCTTTGAAATTTAAAATATAATTTAAGCACAAGAAGTCTCAGCATTCCGTGTAATAAGAAGGTCTTGACATAATTTTTATATAAGTTATGAACATTTATAAAATCACAAAATGTATGACTTATTTTGCAATTTTCTAAGCAACAAATAAGGATAGACATATTCAGCGAACGCCATACCGAAGTTTTTTATTTGATTTATGAGTTTCTTGTTCTTAAATTTGTTTAGAATGCTTCACTTTTTTGTAATAGACGAAAGAAGCGAAAATTTACCGTTTTTTGATTTTCATTTGTTTATAACTATGTATATCATCAAAATCGGCTGGAGGAAACATAATATAGGTTATTAAATATAGATGTCCAACTACTCAAAAAATTTGGTTTCGGCCTGGAGGGGGATGTGTCACGGGAAAAATCTTATTTCTCTGGACTAAATCTAATATCCAGCTTTTCTGGATAATTCCAATTCCGATTATAATCTCTTCCATATTTATAATTCCATTTTATAATTCGATAAATAGGTACGTTTACCTTAATCTTTTTGTTTGTATATATTCTCTGGGTAATTCCAATTCCGATTCTAATCTTTTCTTAACGATTCCATGAATAGGTATTTTTACCTTAATCTTTTTGTTTGTTTATATTCTCTTTTGTAAATAATTGTGCTAATGGGCTAAATGTTGTATAAATACATACGTGAAAGTTTATTAGTTCCTGCATCAGTCAGTTTGTCTAATTCAAGCTTGTCAGTTCGTCGATTTCAAGATCAAATTGTGTGTAAGTCATAACATCCATTATTAACAATGGAATCAACGATAAGTGTCAGTCAAAAGGGCAAACCTTTACTGTCAATTGATGGTTTTACATTCGGTTTTCAAAAAATGTTGGCCAAAGATACAGTAAAACGGTGGACATGTACCTCCTAAAAAGCCTGCAAAGAATTTGTGAAAACACAGGGATGTGAAAATACGATAATTGAATCAATATTAGATCATAACCACGAGAAGTTGTCTGCCGAAGTTTACAAAAGAAAAGCCGTAAGCAATTCAATAAAAAGCGCAGCCGTGGAAGATCTCAGCGAAAAACCAACGAAGCTCATCTGTAAAGAATTTAGAAGACAAATATAGAGACATTTACTATCAATGATATCAATAGGGAGAGACAAAATTTATATGCTAAAACCACATATATAGAGAGGTTCAAGCACTGGTATTAGCCCCAGAATACCAGAAATACGGTGTTGACTCAACCGAAATTACGCATTTTCTTATTTATATTTTTGGTCTTTCATTCTTACATCCTGAAGATGTTAGCGATTTTTTTGCTATAGATTTGGCAGAATTTAAACCAGTCGATGAAAGAGTCACCCAGTTTTGTGATTATCTTGTTGATAATTACATATCTGAAAATTCCACATTTCCTCCACATCTTTAGGCTGAGCACTCTTCATTCTTACAAAGAACCACAAACCCATGCGAATGTTTTCATTCCAAGTATAATTCTTCTTTCTACTGCTCTCATCCTAACATTAATAATTTTATTGATATAATTTTACAATTTCAAATAAATACCTACATTAAAATGAATTCTGTTTCCACACCAAAAAAAATTGTTGCGTAAAGTACAACAAAAATAAATTTTCTAAATGAAAAAATTTTAGAATTAAGAAAATGTAAAATAAATAGATTAGAATTTGAAAGTAGTATCATATAAATTTAGGAAAAATATTTTGTAATTTTATATTTCTATACACAGTTTGTAATATTTTCCAAATAAGTTTTTTGTGATGTTATTTTTAATAAATCTATAAAATACTTCTTATGTTTTTGTATTTTTTGTATTATTAATAACAAAAAATAATGGTTATTATAAAATATATTATAATGGTTATAAAACTAATTATATATGTATAAGTTAGTTGAAATTTATAAATACCGCCTAGTGTCAATAATGTTAATACATAAAGGCTGAAAATAAAATAAATTAAATAACACAATACCAATTTTGCCAAAAATTTACAAAGGGACGAAGATGTGGCAACGTCTCACCTTCACATAAAAATTAGAAGCATGTATTTTATTTAAAGCTTGGGAGGCAATTCGTATGTGACCATTTTAGCGACAGGTAAGAAACCCTTTTTGGGGAGGCATTTCATATGCGGCCTCTGAAGGAAGGAATAATTTAGTAAAGCAATCATTTCCAATTTTGATATAATATATCTATTGAATTTTATAGGTTGTGGCATTGTGTTGTGGTTTATTACACCACAAAAATAATGAAATATAACAAGACACAAGAAATAGTTTCAGAATAAGTTTGATGTGTTGTTTATGTTTCATTATATTCAATAAGAGACTAATTTAACTCATAAATTAAACTGAAAAATAAACCACAAGAATATGTAGGTACTTATAAGCTCATCTAGATAGAAGGAATTAAGTAAAAACAGAGTACAATTTATTGTAATACATACTACCGTAATAGATAATTATCGAATATCGAATGAAAATAATATTAGAAAAGGTACCTACCTAGGTATAAACATACTAATGGAAAACATTGACAAACACAACTAAAAAAGCTTTAATATAAAAAATATTAAAATTTGTTTGAAGAATATTTCAATGATACAACACTTTACATAATTTTAAAACTTTAAAAACCAGAATCTACCTCTACAAGTTGTTTAACAAAACAATATTTTAGGTTAAGATAAGAATTGGAAGGAGTAAGAACAGAATGTCAAGAAATTCTTCCCAAATATTTTGTGCGCCTGTGCGAACTTAAAATCCGAAACAAAATCCTCGAACGTCGAGAGCGTATCCCGGACACGTTCAGGATATTTTTTCTGTACTGCGCGAACACCGAATTAAAAATCCGGAGGGTGTTCAGAGGGAAAGATTTGAACTCCGCGAACGCTCGATTTTGTAATGCGCAGGCGTTCTCCCTCTGGGTATACCCAGGACGTACAGCGCGATCAAAACTATTTTATTTGTCGTCTGCAATAAACTCAATTTCTGAGAGTTGTAACGGGAAATAAATTATTGAAAGTATCTAGTGAATAATATAAGACATTAAGTTAAGGACAGTGATAAGAAAAAACTTTAAAAAATAAAAACAGTTAAACTATTATTCTTCTAACTTGGCTATACTGTACTGATGACGACTAATGAGTCAGAAACACGTGTCTGCAGTTGCATTCCATCTTTTTATATTGTTAATTTTGTATTCACATTGCGTGGTATTTGCCAATGATTTTTCTTTTCTATTTATATGTATATATATATATATATATATATATATATATATATATATATATATATATATATATATATATATATAAAACAGATGAAATAGAGAATGTGGAAAAATCCCCTTACGAACAATTCACACATCCACCATTTCGGGTTGAGAAAAATTTTTTGAATAGAATCAAAGATCCAAACACCAGTTCTTAGAAATGTGTTTCGCCCTCTTCAACCTCTCTGGGCTTATCAATAAAGATGAGAGGTTGAATATCTTTAGACACATTCCAATCAAAAAAGATATTGTATATAATATATAATATATATATAATAATACACACACTTTATAAATCTAAAGATATTCAACCTCTCATCTTTATTGATAAGCCCAGAGAGGTTGAAGAGGGCGAAACACATTTCTAAGAACTGGTGTTTGGATCTTTGATTCTATTCAAAAAATTTTTCTCAACCCGAAATGGTGGATGTGTGAATTGTTCGTAAGGGGATTTTTCCACATTCTCTATTTCATCTGTTTGATTTCGTACGAGTGGTCGTCAAACCATTAACCTTGGATCTTTTGATCACTGAGTGTGTTTCAAGGATCTACATCTCATGTTTTTAAATATATATATATATATATATATATATATATATATATATATATATATATATATATATATATACAATATATACACAATATATATAATATATATATACAATAAATCAAACAAATGAAATAGAGAATGTGGAAAAATCCCCTTACGAATAATTCACACATCCACTATTTCGGGCTGGGAAATTTTTTTTGAATAGAATCAAAGATCCAAACACCAGCTCTTAGAAATGTGTTTCGCCCTCTTCAACCTCTCTGGGCTCATCAGTAAAGATGAGAGGTTGAATATCTTCAGACACATTCCAATCAAAAAACAACATTCGAGACCTAGACATAGCAGGAGCGTAAATCTACGCCCAATCTGACAATGACAGTCTCAAGTTTTAATTCCCTAATTACTTAAAGTAAAATATATGTTTAAAAACAAAAAAACAAAAGGCGGGTTTAAAATGAATGGTTTTTGAAAAAAATAAGATCAAATTCTAGAGCGTCTTTTTAAATGTTCTTAAAAATCTTCCTTTTTCTCCATGTAATTCGAAAATGATACGAGATATGAAAAAAAAAAGATGCCGGACAAAAATGTATGACTTTTTAGGGAAAAAAATTTGTTTACTCACAATCGGTTAGTAATTTATGGATTTCTAACCTTTGAAGTAATCAGGAAGCGACTTATTACTTACTTTACTTTCCCAGCTAGCCGGGAAAGTACTTTCCCGGCTAGCATCTGTCACTTTTCTACCTGCAAATGTCAATGTCATTTTTGATTAAAAGATGGTTTAGAAAGAATAGAATCCACTCAACATTTATTTAATTAGGAAACAACAACAACAATAACAAAAAGAAAACTATTTGGAATTATAAATATTAATAGTTACATTGGAATTATGATTACTATTAACGGTTAAAGTAAGACCGTGTTGCTCAAAATTATGAGTTTCAGAAATAGATTTGTCAGATTTAACAAACTTGTTTTGTTACCTAGCAACGATCTCACAGGTTACTTAAAATAATTCATCTTATCACATAATGAAAATGGATACAGATATTTGAAACGAAATTATTATTGGTAGATTGTGAGTATTAGAAATCCATAAACTGCTAACCGATTGTGAGTAAAATAGTATACAAACCTCGCGGGAACTCATTCTAGCCTCGCGTCTGTAGTTTACCTCGGTGCTTCGCACCTCGGTAAACTACCTTGCCGCTCGGCTGAAATAGAGTACTTTCCCGCTAGGTATGTAATATACTATTTTGATTTTCATTACTGGATCTTTTATCATTTTCAAGTTACATGGAGAAAAAGGAAAATTTTTAAGAAAATTTAAAAAGACGCTCTATAATTTGATCTTAGTTTTTTTTTCAAAAACAATTCATTTTAAACCCGTCCAACTTTTTGAACATAGACAAAAACAATATAATGAAAGGTATTCTAGAAGGAAAACGATGCATTTAAATTCGGGTGGATGAGAATTAAATATACATACTTCTCATTTTTTCTTAAAATACATTAGTCATCAATTTTTTTGCAGCATATATCGCTTAGTTTGAATGTAATCGACATTTAACATTGCTCATTTTAAAGGTCTTTTCAAGCACTACAAAAGGTATTGGCAGCATTATACACCTAAAATCGACCGTTTCTCTTTTATTCCAAGTTGAATACACCGATTTGAGCATGCACCAAAAAACAAACTCCTTTCACCTACCATATTATCTCTTTTTGTATTATAACTAGAAGATTTACGAAGGAACGAATCTCTTTGTATTTTATAAGCTACAAAAACGTTGTATAGTTACAGCTTTTTTAGTTAGATGCATAGTTTTTAAGGTATTCGCAAAAAACCTTCCGAAATAGTATATTAAGTATGGAGAACGGTAAGGGTTTTATACCGATCGAAGACAATTGTTTGGAGGAGCAGCGGAGCGAAGACTCCAATTATTGTTTGAGATCGGTTACCCTTAACGTTCGACATGCTTATAACGTTTTTTGCACGATTGATACCATTATAAATTATAAAATTAAACATTTTCGTTATATTGACTAGTTTCATTCATTTTATCAAGATAGATACTTTGGTTGTTAGGTAGTAACTAGGGTGCATAACAACAATGGAGAATTGAGTTTTTATTTAGTTGTCAATAATTTTAAGTACAATTTTGATTAATATAAATTAAAATATGAGCGAAAGTGAATTTGAAGAAATTGAACGGGCTTGGGAAGAAGGGTGTTCCGCAATTATTCCCGAAAAATCCAAAATCCGTTATCAAAATACCTACCAAAGTTTTAAAAAATGGTGCGAAGGCAAGAATTTAAGAATCGAAGAAAATACTCTATTGGCATATTTCGTTCAAAGACATATGCAGTTGAAAGCTCCTGGAAGCCTCTGGGCAGAATATTCAATGATTAAATCCACCGTTTTTCTTTATGATGGCATTGATATTTCCAAGTTTTCAACTTTGATCGCGTATTTGAAGAGAAAAAATGTTGGATACTACTAATGTATGCGATTCTGCAGGAGTTTCTGTTAGAAGTGAAACCACAGCCCAAACAAGTGCGATTTCATTAAATAATTTAACAAATTGTACCATAAGTTTCAATATTAATAAATAATTCGTTAGTTTTCTTTATTCTTTCAAAAAATAAATTAAAATTAAGAGATTTTTTAACTCGACAGTAAGTGAAGTACTTACCGTCGAGTTGGAGTACTTACCGTCGAGTTGGATTACTTACCGTCGAGTTGCTAGTAAATGTCACCTACTGACGTAAAATCTGTCACGGTAAACAGTCAAAAATGATCAATCGTACAAAAAGGTGTATTTTTCAATGAAAATGGCAAATTTCCAACCACAAATAAGTCAAAAAGTAATGAGTTTTCAAAAATAATTATAGAAGAGTTTTTGCTTAGAAGTAGGTTTTCTAGCCACATCTGTAGTTATTATGACCCAAAAATTTTCCACCCCCTAGAAGGGGTGGCAACCAGCCCCGAGATAAAAGCGCACATCGGCATAGGGTAGACTTTGAATTATGAGATAAGCAGAGGCTATTCCCAAAATTTTATTAAAATCCATACAGTAGAATAGAATTCGGAGGTGATATCCTGTTCTTGCTCTCATTCGCTGGCGGAAACGCGTTGTGGGTATAAATTTGGTCAATGACCGAATTCGGTTATTGAGTACAATATATACCTACATTGTAAATCACAAATCATGATTTACAAAGTTTATACATTGTAAATCATGATTTAGGAGTGCTCCTCCTCCTCGTAACATTCAACGTGTCATGGTTTGTTTATTTCTAGTGCATCTTTATTGTGATTTTAGTATAAATCATATATTTAATTACCCTTCTTTTTAGCTTTAGCGATTTAAACGAAAAAATTGCCATTTTAGACCCTTATTTGTTAATAACTATTATATGCCTCCGAATTGTGTCAGGCAATATGTATTTATAGTGTATTAGGTATATATGTAGTAACAAAAAAAAAACGAATTTGCAACCTGGCTGGATAAGTGTTCCGAACATAGCATGTTTTGCCTTATTTCTCTGGAAGTGACTATCAGCTAATCTAAGTGGACAAATACACGCATATTAATTTTTACAATTTGCAATTTATTTGTTGACAAGAAATCATCTTACATTTGTTGCCATTCTAATATCTATATTTAGACGGTAAATTGAAGAATTGTTCGAACTAAATTACATAATAACACCTATTCATTCCAAATATAATGCGTGTGAGAACCTGAAGCGTAATTCAGCACACAATGTCACTGAAATGTTAATAAAATCTATAAATTCCTTTTTTATTTATTTATTTCCTTTTTTATTTCCTGTAATAAAAATCTATAAAATACCTGTATCATAATGAGCTTCATGATCGTGATACAGATTTTCATTAAGATACAGATTTTCAACCAATAGAATCGCGAGATGACGGTCTGTCTGGAATGTGGCACATGCGCAATGAGCAATGTTAAGTCAAATACATAGGGATATTGAAAATTTAACCTCAAATTTATTTTAAAAATTTGTAATATTCAATATAATATATAAACTTCTTCTTTGTGCGACTAGGGATTACTCCTGTTTGTCTGCCTCTTAATCTGTTTCAGTTGTTGTTGACTGTACATTGTCTTCCACCTTTTAGGCTGCCTTCCAACGGGTCTCCTGCTATGCGGCTTGTTGTTTTTAAAGATGATCGCTAATCTACGTGGTCCCATTCGGTTTTTTTCTTGATTTTATCCATCTGTTAATATTTAAATATTTTGAATTTTGCATTGTTCGCGTATACTTCTGTTGATTTATCTATCTCTTAGTGATATGCCCGCTATTGATCGTAATACATATTAGTACTTTAATTTCGATATTGTTGATTTGTTGTTTCGTCTTTATTGTATCGGTCCTTGTCTCCGCTGCATATGCTAGGATTGGTCTTACTGTTGTCTTGTATATTTTCATTTTGCTTTCCGTGGTCAGGTATTTGTTTCTCTATAGGCAACCGAAAATAAGAATGCAGCGCCAAAATGGGCAATTGTAGTTAGAACTATAAATATTGACATTGGTCATTGGAGTTTTGCATGAGTTTTGTATTTGTTGAATGTTGAAATAATTTTTAATAGTAATAATTCGTTGGTAATAAGTCTAATAGGTTAATAAGTTCACTTATTATTATTAAAGATTTTAATAGTAATAAGCCGATTTGAATTGCGTTTCGAAGTTTCCACTGCACTAGCCCAAAGGTTTTTTCTTAAAAAACCAGTTGGCTTAACCAAGGTTTCAAGCAGCATGTGGTTTAAGCCTGTCAACCTTGAACATAACCTTGATTTCTACAGCAGAATCGATAGTGCTCATATTAAGGCCGGCCATTGGTAATGTTATAAGTATAGCCGATCCCATCACCTTTATAAAGTACACCACTCATAATCTAGAGCATATATGTATACCGAAAAATGCTTAACCTACTAACAATATATGTCGCTAGTTCCAGCCATATTTTTGTTATCCTACCTGTTGTGTATTGTTTATAAAAAAATGTGAAAGTTTTGCTTTTTTCTCAATAAATATAAGAGCGTTTATATCTAAATTACTTAAGTATTTAAATGAATTTCATGATAAAATTCCGTTTAGCACTACAGTAGAAGTAATGGAAGGATATAACGTTAAAAAAATGTGAATTAATAAAGTACTTTTTGCGTGGTGTACTTTTAAAATAACTTTCTGAAATTAATAGAAATTGGCATGTGAAACGTAAATATTCGACATATAATACGAATACAGTATAGGAATCTGTAAGAATCTAAGCTCTGTTAATGTAGCCATTATGTATAAGATGGCGCTACGAAAAATATTATATACATGTGCAAAATTCAGGAGCGGTATGGCCCGTTTGAAACTTTCCTTTGGAAATTTCGGTACTGTATAGAGAGTAATACCGTTTTGAGGGATGCGGGTGGTTCATTATTGCGTACTTGGAATAATATCAGGGCCCCGTAACCGGGCGTGCAACGCGTGCGGTGCACGCGTGCGTAACCCCAATGGGGCGCCAAACCGAAGGATTGGTAAATAAGAAATATTTATTTTAAATGAGATAATCATTTTTATATACAATTTTATTTATTTCATGAACAGCTAGAGAAATCTCAAAAATCAAATATTGTGTTATTACTGAAAAAATGATTATTATTCCCGTCCTGAAATGTTGAACGTACTCCGTCTAAAATATATTACATTTTATTGTCCCTTCCTAATTTTTTTCTTTGAAGTATGTAGATAGATTGAATTACGCTTGCCATATGAAAATCAAACATCAAATCACACTCCTTGACGACTAGAAACATAAATTAGTACCCATAACGCAACTTAGCAGTTTTATTCCTATAAAGTGAATCTTTTACTCTAATGATAATTACCCTTAAGTAAACACATACTCTATGAATTATGATTATGTATTTAACTTGGGTATTACCTTTTCCCGTAAAATTAATAATGTATTAATAATAATTAAAATTAATAATTAATAAAATTAATATGAAACCATATGGTTGCTAGTTATGCAGACACCCTATATAAAATTTGTTTGAAAACTTTGATATAACAAAATATTATTGTTTATTTACTTGAATGTATATTTTTAATTTAATACACAGGGTGCTTCATTCATGTTGCAAAAAAATTTAAGGGGAAAGACGCAAAATGTCGCCTCTCAAAATTTTCCTGTGTTTTAAATGTGTTCATTTTTTTCGAATACTGAGAAAACTAATAAGTATTTTTAAAAAAATTAAACGCAGAATGAAAGAAAACGTTATTGCCGAGGGCCGACAGTCCCTTAGAATAAATAAAAAGTTTCTTTTGAATTAAATATTTGCAATTCACTAAATTTTCTCTGTTTTCACTAAGTTTTCAGGAGAAGTTTTTTCAGGAGAAGAATAGGAGAAGTTTTAATTGTAGAACAGTTTAAAAATTTGGAACGTCAGATTACGAAAACGCTCCATGTATTTTTTCGAACAGAACTTCCAATTGATTTGTTACTGTTTCATTAAACTCTCATGCAAAAATCATATTGCTATTTATCAAAAATATAATTCCTGCCATTTGACATGTTCTTCGTGTTAAACTTATTAAAATGCCCAGTTGGTGATAATACCAGTCTGATTTTTGCATAAGAGTTTAATGAAATCGTAACAAATCAGTTGGAAGTTCTGTCAGACAAAATACATGGAACGTTTTCGTAGTCTGATGTTCCAAATTTTTAACCTGTTCCACAATTAAAGCTTCGCCTGTTTCAGTGTTCCCGTACATCAAAGTTTGTCCGACTAGACACAGTTAAGTTAAAAATTTTCAGCTTGTTATTAATCAACTTCTTTTTTGTACGCGAGATCCAAGCCTATAATTCAAATTTAACTTATAAATAAGTGATTTTTACTCAGGTCAGCCGTTATGATGAAACATTTTATTTTAGGGAATATAGTATGGTATAGTTAGACCCATACCCAGACATCCAAAGTGAAAGTTATCCTCCAACACCAAATGGTTCTATATGGTCCACATAATGTTCAGAAAAAAGTCACACCATTTTGAGCGTCGGGTTTGGGGGGGAGAGGGGGGAGAAATCGGTAAATTCGTAGATTTTTACGTTTTTCGTCAATATTTCTAAAACTATGCGATTTAGCAGGAACAACCTTCTATACAAAATTGTTCTACATTAAATTTGAAACAAAAAAGGTCCTATGCATAACCCTTCTAAAATGAACGGTTCCAAAGTTACGGAGGTAGTATGTTATAATTGGTCCAAAAAAGGCCTAACCCAGACATCCGAAGTAAAAGTTTTCCTGCAACACCAAATTGTTCTATATGGTCCACATATGAGTGATCGCGTCTAACCTTAATTTATATCGTTTTTTTTTAGTTGTTATATGCATGTTTATCCGATTTTTTTGCCGGTACGGCGAGCTCTATTTCAAAAATCTTCTAGTTTCCTCCAAATAATATTTTTTCTAGATTTTTTGTGATATTCTAAATAAAATAAGTTTCTTGACATTTTTCTCCAAAGTTAATGGTTTTAAAGTTATAAGCGATTTAAATCCGAAAAATGCCAAAACGCATTTTTGGATTTTAAATCGCTTATAACTTTAAAACTGTTAACTTTTGAGAAAAATGTCAAGAAACTTATTTTATTTAAAATGTCCCAAAAAATCTAGAAAAAATATTTTTTGGAGGAAAACTGGAGATTTTTGAAATAGAGCGCGCCGCACCGACAAAAAAATCGGATGGACATGTATATTTAACAATTAAAACACGACGGTTTAAATTAGGGTTAGACACAATCACTCTTTAGAATCTTCAAGCTGAATGTTTAAACTTCAATTTAAGAATCTGGCAACCTCAAAAGTTCTAATTTAAATATGAGTTTTTAGGCCTCGTAAATGAGCATTTTCGCACTTTTCAGATTTTAAATCGCCTATAACTCGAAAACTATCAATTTTTGAAAAAAATTACAAGATACCTTTCTTGTTTAGAATGACCCACTAAACTTAAAAATATATGTTCCGGGGCAAAAAAACGTGATCTTTTCTATTTGTTTATAAAAATTGTTTAAACAGTTTCTGCCCAAAAATTCCGCCCGGCACCCTTCAGATTTGTTTAGAGGGGACATGTTTGAATAGGAATCCACAAAGAAACCGAATCAGAAATTTTCCCAGACGGGAGCGGTCTCACCACATGGACTAAAATAGATTTCTCCAATACTTTTGGTTTAGATTTTACCACGAGATACGAGCACAGTATTTATCCAAGTAAAATTTTCAGCGAGACCCCGTCCTTAAACCGCCTACTAAAAAATTAAAAGTTCGCACCTGATATATAAAACGATTTCGAGTCATCTTAGCGAGGCCGCACCTGCATACTCTCTGTACTTAACTAAACTATCGACTTACTAAAAATTCTGCCGTTTGCGGCCTCGCTTAGATATCTATTGCGTTATTTCTCCGATAGAGGCAGCATCTCTCGGGAAAGAATCTTTTCTCTCTGTTGCGCCGGCATTTGGGGACCTCTCTTTCATACAACGGCCGGCCTTAAACCGGCCACACTGCGCCGTGGTTCAGTTTTGTCGAATTCCACTAATTGACAAAAATTTTGATCGTGTGTGACCGTGCATCCAACAAAATCGTTACAATTTTACCACAGAGAAACTGGTTTATATGCTACAGTACTGCAGAATTGATATCATCGACGATTTTGTCGAACGACACTGCAGTATCGTGAGTGGCCGGCTTTAGCATTTCAAGAACGACGTCCAATACAATTGGCAGGGCCGGATTTACATGTTGAACCCGACTAGGCACTAATATTTCTGGCGCCCCCCGCCTTGATCCCCCCCCCCCCATAACCAACCAACTTTTGTCTTTCGCTGGTGATTATTTTAATAAAAACCCTCAGTGCTGAGAGAATCTACCATAACATAAAAAATGTTTATGCGAAAATTCTCGGATCCTTTTAAAACTTCAGAGTCAGTGTTGCCACATTCATCATGACGTAAGGTTCTTTTCCTTTTTCTTTGTTGTTTCTTCTGATTTGTACTCAGTCAAACCAGACTTTTCTTTTGCTAAGGTTTCTAATCGCCAAAAATATTTTCTAAGCTCTACCAAAAAACCAGCCAACGACTGGTAATTTCCTTTTACTTTACTTAAAGTTGTAGTTTCGTACTGAAGCTTAGTACTTAGTTTTTGGAATCGTTCTAAAACGATACTCCAAGATATGGACAAAAATGCTGTGTCTAGTGCTTCAAGGTTTAATCTTAGAGCAGATGCATCACTTCAGCATGAAGGTTTTTCGTTCCTGTCATTCTATATTAGTTTCAAAGTTTCTATAATTGCCTGCCAATTTTCTTTGAGAGCTCGACAAGCATCGTTTCTCGCTGACCAACGTGTTTTAATAGGCTTTGAAGTACCACAGAGCATTTGTGGTTCAAATACAGCTCCCATCGATGTGTTGAACTTGTGAAAAAATTGTACAGTTTTGAAGTAGAGCAAAAAAAGAAACAGCAACCACACATGAACTAACGGCCACAGATCCTACCAGATTTAAGGAATGAGCGGCACATGGGACATACTCAGCCTAAGGACATAGTTTTTCGATTCAGGCTTGAACACCTGAGTATATCCCTGCCATATTACTGGCATTGTCATATGACTGACCACGGCATTTTGTGATATCCAAATCGAATTTACCAAAAACATCGATAATAGCATTTCTAGATACTATACTATACTATACTATACTATACTAGACTATACTATACTATACTATACTATACTATACTAAATAGATACTATCTCTTCAGCTTTGTGTCCGACGTTAGGCAAAAAACACAAAAAGCGTTCTACGGGTATGCCATCCCTAGTTTTATACCTTAGTACCAACGTTAATTGGTCAATATGAGATATGCCTGGAGTGGAGTCTATCACAATCCCAAAATATTTTGCTTCCTTAGCTTTATTTAATATTTGTTTTCGAACATTTTCAGCCATAAGAAGGATCACTTCTTCATATGTTAACTTAGAAATGTATGAAGTTGTACCTGAACCTCCATCGCCATATACTTTCAAATGCACTGCTACAAAGGGGTCAAACTCGGATAAAAATTGGATTAAACCTAATAGTTTTTCTCTTATGTTTAATGCTCTTATATTTTTTAAACTTTTAATGTGTGGTAAACTGTGCCAGCGTGTACTCGGAGATAGGCAATGCGAACAAAATCCGCCCGTTCGGCGCCCCTAACAAATTTGGCGCTCTAGGCCAGTGCCTAGTCGGCCTAGTGGTAAATCCTGCCCTGACAATTGGTTTCATTTTTCTGCTTTTTCTAAAGTAACATGTTCGCCCCTTTTGTGCGCTTTATTGTTCCATTAAGATTCTTATTCCATTGGCTGTAACAATGATTGATATTATAACCATTCAGTATATTTGTTGTGACTATACATATTATGACAAGAGACTTATGGAACATTTCCACTATGTAATATAACCCAATAATTGTTCCACAACTTTTTAGGTTATGTTTTAATATTATGTAATGAAAAGTGAATTTCAATTCGCTATGTGAAGCAATACCTATAAGCCTATTTGAAAACAATACCGATTTGAACGACTCATTCTTATCAAATTACTTTTAAAACGTAAATATTTTTTTACAAACACACAAACTCAAAGCAAAATGGAAGAACAATGTCAATATCTTTAGTTACTCCTATGCTCACCATGTAGCGTACCGCTTATTTTGATTTGCGTATATGATTTCTCGGAGACAATAACTTACTCTTGCTGCTCGCCTTGTGGACTCTGTTCTTATATTCCTATCACTAGTGGTCTATAATCCTAGGTTATTGAATTTCATTACTTGTTCTACAATGTCGTTGTCTATTTCTAGTTTTCATCTACGCGGCTCTTTATTGATAACTATACATTTAGTTTTTTCTACTGATATTCTCATATACAGTCGGAAAAATGAAAGAATACCCATGAACGATCATATCAAGCACATATTTTGGATTTGCTGCCTTTTTCTATAAATAACAAACGAGAGAGATAGATTATTAAGTGTTGTCTACAAAGCGAAAACGTTATCCAAGACATATGCAGTTACATATTTATAATTGACAGAGTGAGACGGCGATACAATTGTTCAACGTAGTTATATTAATTAAGTAGAAAATTTAAACTCACACTTGACTATTTCTGTACTTTTAATGTCATTCTTAGAAAAACATTCAACATTAGTAGAAACAATGATTGTATAACCTACTATTCGAGTAATCGTGCTGGTCAACTATAATCTGACTGATTCGATTTCTGTCACTTTGACAGTGAAACTGGGTTAGGTTCGGTAGAGTTTATAAATTTTAAGAATCAGTCGTATTTACTTGAATAAATTCAGTTCTTTTAAGAACTATTTTGTATGTATTTATTTAATTAAAATACATCAAAACAATATTTGTAAGTAATCATCTGTCAATATGGTTAACTTATGTCTATGAGTTCGCCAAACGTGTACATATTACTCTGACTTTTCAATCATAGTGTATGAAATTACAGATTAGTATATTTCTGCGAATGTACTTTTATTTGCAGACAATGTCTGGAAAATGATCTGGATACCTAATGATCTGAATTCATTAAGTTTACTTTCATTTTGAAAATGATCTGGATACCTAATGATCTGAATTCATTAAGTTTACTTTCATTTTAATCACTTAATGCAGCTGACATAAACGAAATTTTTTATATTCTTGTTACTATTTACGTCCACTGACAACTTTAACATGGAGAAATTTATAATACTATTTGCATACTCATTATTTTTGTATTATTAATCTATATCAAATAATTAATTACAGTAGTAATAGAAACATTTATCACCAATAAATATATATTATCATAAAAAAAAAATAACATCACAAACATTTTTTGACACATTCTTACATAGCGAAAAATCGTACGGTACGGTTGACTTAGTTTAGATTTTGTTTTGACTAGAAATTTTTGATTTGATTCGTATGTATATCATCGATGACGCATGAGTATTCTTTCATTTTTCCGACGGTAGTTCATACCAAACCCTTCTTTCAGTGCGTCAACGATAAAATGACAAAATATTCTAGGATGCATCGTTTTCTAGAAAAATCGATTTGAAAATTTTTCGTTTGATTTTGAAAAAAAAATTAAAAAAAAAACTATTTAGAAAAACGAAAACTGGTACGTTTATTTATCGTCCAGAGATAAATCGATTTCCTTAATTGCGAAATTCTAGTACCGGTTATATGCGTCCGTTTTTGAGTAGGTCTACGGTTATTATATCGCATAATTCTTTTGTCTTTAATTTTTAAGCATTTTTGATACTTTACTTTGATTAAATTAAATTATGAGGTATTCTAGTACTAAAAGTTACTCTTGCTTTAAGTCCATAAAATACCCCGTTTTTTGTAAGCTTTTTTCAATTTTTTTTTTAAATTCAGAAAACAAAAAGTTTTTAAATCGATTTTTCTAGGAAACAGTGCATTAGTGCATCCAACTGACTTGAATCAAGAGTACCTTTTAGTACTAGAATACCTCACACAGAGCCGGATTTAAGGCAGTGGGGGCCCCTGGGCAGAATTGGTGTGGGGGCCCTACCTCCTACCATTAAAAAAATTTTAATCTACTTTTATAAATATATTTTTAAATAATATAAAGTACAAGAGCTGTAACTGGTTACAGTAAAATATTAAAAATAATAGTAAGATGTATTAGTCCTGTCGCCAGGGGGGGGGTACAACGGCCTCCTTAATTCAGATGGACTTACCCAAGTTTTTTTATATATTTTGACCCGTAGAATACGAATTTTTTGGGTAACAGTTGATCTGGATGTCGATAAGATTGTTATAGACAAAGAACTTGAGGAATTACATAACAGCGATTTCTCGCAAAACAAAACATCTTTTTGTATTTTTTGGGTCATTTCAAGCAAAAAATATTCCTACAAGTTTTTTCGTAGAATGCATAGTTTTCAAGATAACCGCGGTTGAACTTTCAAAAAATCGAAAAATTGCAATTTTTGTACCCGAATAACTTTTGATTAAATAATAAAGTAGCAATCCTGCTTACCGCATTTGAAAGTTTAAGTCAAATTATATCGGTTTTGATTATTTGCATTGCTAAAAATTAATTTTTTTATTGTTAAACAAATCTATAAACACATAGTGTTTCTAATACATGCGTTGTAACGCATGCTACGTAGAAATTGCCTGGCTTGCACTTGTAGCTACTCTACCTACTCGTTCGATTTTAAATGAGAAATCTTTGAAAACATCACTCACGCACTAGGTGTTTATAACTTTGTTTAACAATAAAATAATAAATTTTCAGCAATGCAAATAATCAAAACCGATATAATTTGACTTAAACTTTCAAATGCGGTAAGCAGAATTGCTACTTTATTTTTTAATCAAAAGTTATTCGGGTTCAAAAATTGCAATTTTTCGATTTTTTGAAAGTTCAACCGCGGTTATCTCGAAAACTATGCATCCTACGAAAAAACTCGTCAGAACATTTTTTGCCTAGAATGACCCAAAAAATACAAAAACATGTTTTGTTTTGCGAGAAATCACTGGTATGTAATTCCTCAAGTTCTTTGTCTATAACAATCTTATCGACATCCGGATCAACTGTTAGCCAAAAAATTCGTATTCTACGGGTCAAAATATATAAAAAAAACTTGGGTAAGTCCATCTGAATTAAGGAGGCCGTTGTACCCCCCCCCCTGGCGACAGGACTATATGGTTAAAGTCCGGGAAGTTTTCGAGGTATTTTAATTAAAAATTTCTTGATTATGTGGGACATATCTAGTTGCATTAATACATCGTGGCCAATGCTCATTATAGTGAGATGATTCAAACACTCTTGGCCCATCATAGACGGAAGTCGATTTTTAGTTAACTTAAATTTTGAGAATGATCTCTATCCACTGCAGTTAGTTAACATCAGAACTAAATATAAACAATGTGTCATCTCAACATTTTTAAAAGCATCATTCATATTCTTTTCTTTTAGCAGTTCGTACATTTGAAGTTCTTTGCTTATATTTGATGAGCTGATTTCCTCTTTAAATGCATTGAAGAATCTTACAAACTGTACCAGATGGACACATAAGTTTTCATCTAAATGATTGCTATAAATGTTGGCAAGCTTTAGTGAGTGAGCTTCGATTTCATTGAGAGTTAAATTTTCAATTTTCCAATTTTCCAAAATTATGTAAAAATCCAAAATTGGAATGAATGGATTCATATGTAGACGCCTCTGAGTTAAAGAGGTAATGAAGTGATCTATTATAGCGATGAAATTTTGAGTTCTAAACTTCTCTGATGTTCTCATATTTTTCGAAATTGTCATGTCTTGACTGTATAATTTATTTGAGTGATCTAAGTGCTGCCACTCCTGAATTAAGGTCAATATTTGGATCTTGAAGAATACGACTTGTGCTGTTTGTCTTCCCTAATATCCTCTCTGTTTCCAGTAAACACATTCGATTATAGGTACAAACCATTTGCAATGCTACGAGTTTTAAATTATTCGTCTTCCGAAACCTTTAACTAGTTCTTTTGCGACATCACCTCCATAACCATCAAGTATTATTTGCTCTTTTAGGAACAATAATATTTTTGCCACGGTTTGCGTTGCTGTCGCTTAAAGACGCAGCTTTTAAACATTCTGTTAACAAGTTGTATACATATATATGTAGAGGAAGTGAAAATACATATAGTTAGTTCTTCTAAGAAATTAAAGAATGCTGTGCTATGCTAATAAATGTAACACTCAGTTGCAGCTTTTGAAACTAAATTTAGAGAGTGCGCGACACAAGGAATCCACAACTCCAAGATATTAAGGTACGTATCCAAACGTGGGTGCTCCGTGCTCGGTGTAGCAGCTCCACATAGTGGATACGTTGGTGCTCGCCCCACGACGCTCACCCTCTTTGATTCAACCGATTTGCGGGTTATATGTAGGGGAGCGCATGCCGTATCCATTTGAGCAGCTACACCGAGCAGGGAGCACCCACGTATGGATACATACCTTTTTGTTCTATAATTTCAGCCTGAACACCATTGTATTTTCCACTGATAACTGACGCATTAACGTAGGACGGTCTCCTGCAGTTTTTCAAATTGATATCATGTTCTTCCAAAAATGTCATTAGAGAATTAAATATCTTCTGCTTTATGACCGCGATTTGGCAAAAATATGGTAAACCTTTCAAAAGGAGTGAAACCTTCTATGTAACGAAATATCACAGTTAATTGATTGGTATGAACTGAATAATATTTTGACTTCTTAATCCTTAAAACTATTTCATTTAATACGTTTTGACCCATCGGATGTACACTTTCCTCACATATGGATGAAAGATAGTTGACATGTCCGCTTCCAGAATTTGAATATTTATTAATATGGTGCTTCAAAAATTGATCATATTCAGCTAATAACTGGAGTATTTCCTAATAATTTTCATTTTGTAACTCGACAACTCATTTTCGCTGCGAAATGCTAAATCTCGTTCACAAATAAACTTTATAACACTAAAATTAGTCTTTTGAGCATTTTCCAATAATTCTTTATTTCTTCGGCCTGTTTTGCTATTTCAGTATCAATACGTCCAATTCTTTCGTGTGCTTTAGACATTTCGTGATCCATAAGCCTACTATCTGCATGTTTCCAATCACAAAATCCTCTGTGGCTAAAATGTGTACGAACACTAGATAAGAATTTACAAACGAAGCAATACACTCACCCGGTGGAAGGTGAAAAACATGAACAATGTATTATATTATCACTCCTACGCTCCTTCATTTTATACTTGACATACATTGTCGATGTCGAGTTCCTGTATCTCCTGCCAATATCTGTTAAATGTACTTCTTATGTTTCGAGGCTTTGTGGGGGGTCCCAAAATGTGGGGGCCCCGCGCCCGGGGCTGGGCAGTAGCCCAGCCTTCCCCCCCTTAAATACGGCCCTGACCTCACAATTTAATAATCCAGTGTCAAAAATGCTTAGAAGTTAAAGACAAAAAAGTTATGCGATAAAATAACCGATGCTCTACCCAGAACGGGCGCCTATGACCGGTACTAGAAATAAGCGCTTCAAAAAATAAAGAAAGGAAAAAGTCGTACCAGATGATATTCCTGGGAAAGGATGGATAGATAGTATTAGAAGAGACAGGAACAGGTTGGCTACCAGGTTTATTTAATAGAATTATGGAAGTTGGACAAATGTCAGAGGAATGGAGAAGCAGTATATTAGTACCTGTTTACAAAAACAAGGGAGATGTACAATAATGTACAAACTAGAGGGCTATAAAACTACTTAATAGTCACACCATGAAAATATGGGAGAGGGTAGAAAGAAACCGAAATATTCAATAACCAAGTTAGCTTTATGCAGGGCAGATCAAGAACAGATGCAATCTTCATTATAAGGCAATTGATGGAAAAATACAGGAATAAAGAAACAAACGCTCATATTATGGTATTCATTGATCCTGAGAAAGCATATGGTAGAGTTCTTCGAGATATTCTGTGGTGGGCACTCGACAAGAAAGGAGTCCCTGGTGAATATGTAAAAACTGTGAGAGATGTGTATGAGGGAGTAACGACTAGTGTTAGGCAGGTGTAGGAGAGACTGATAAATTTCATGTGAAAGTAGGATTGCACAAAGGCTCGGTGCTTAGTCCTTATTTATTCTCATTGGTTTTGGTATTATTGTTCTGAAGCTATTTCCTTGTGGCATAATTATGTAATTTATTGTTTTTATTGGAAAAAAACCAACAATTCTAGTTTTAAATTAATTTATTGACGTTTCGACTTTCACGTCGGAAGTCGTTATCGCAATACAAAATATTAATAAATTAAACAAATTTTAAAAATAATAAATGATGGTTTTGCTTGTTTTCGATTCAGAGGGTTGCACACCCGCTGGACAGGCTGTTTCTACCATTTCAGGCATCCTCAGCAGCGTTCGTTAGCGTGCACTCCTCTGAATCGAAAAACAGCTGGACCATCATTTTAAAGGGAATCTGAAAGATAATTCAAATTCCCCATTAGGACGCGATACAGCGACATCTCCTAACAAATTGAAGAGTCTCAGATGCATAATACACCAATTTAATAAGAATTAAAATGGTAAATAGTAATTTAAATCTGAGACTTTTGAAAGTTCTTTCTGGTACATCCTTAATCTGCGACTTTTTCAATTAATAAGACCGCAGACGACGAATATAGAAAACGAAAAGGAAACGATCACATTCCGTTTTCATTCGTCTAGGAAAAAAGGACAGAAGAGGAACTTTTAGTACTCAAATCCGAGTAAAGAAAAATAAAAATAATAAATGATGATTTTGCTTGTTTTCGATTCAGAGGGTTGCACACCCGCTGGACAGGCTGTTTCTACCATTTCAGGCGTCCTCAGCAGCGTTCGTTAGCGTGCACTCCTCTGAATCGAAAAACAGCTGGACCATCATTTTAAAGGGAATCTGAAAGATAATTCACTATTATTTTAATTACTATTTACCATTTTAATTTATATTAAATTGGTGGATTCTGCATCTGAGACTCTTCAATTTGTTAGATGTCGCTGTATCGCGTCCTAATGGGGAATTTGAATTATCTTTCAGATTCCCTTTAAAATGATGGTCCAGCTGTTTTTCGATTCAGAGGAGTGCACGCTAACGAACGCTGCTGAGGACGCCTGAAATGGTAGAAACAGCCTGTCCAGTGGGTGTGCAACCCTCTGAATCGAAAACAAGCAAAACCATCATTTATTATTTTTCTTTACTCGGATTTGAGTACTGAAAGTTCCTCTTCTGTCCTTTTTTCCTAGACGAATGAAAACGGAATGTGATCGTTTCCTTTTCGTTTTCTATATTCGTCGTCTGCGGTCTTATTAATTGAAAAAGTCGCAGATTAAGGATGTACCAGAAAGAACTTTCAAAAGTCTCAGATTTAAATTACTATTTACCATTTTAATTTTTATTAAATTGGTGGATTCTGCATCTGAGACTCTTCAATTTTTTAAACAAATTTTGTTTATGCTGCTTTGTAAAAAATGTTCTTCTAATAAATTCTTCATTCATATTGACAATTCAGACATATATTATAATATTATACATTTTAAAGTAGACGCTTTTAAAATATTGTCAATATTTATGAGTTCCGTTCCTGGGACGACTTTATTGTAAGATAGTTCATTCGATTACATGAAATCCACTTTAACTCAAAAATACCTGCCAGAAAAATCATAGCATGTAATTTGTCTTTAAAAAGACAACCACATGATTATGATGATGACAGTAAAATTATAGTGTATAGACTTGTATTAGTGAGTCCTTAGTAAATCATGATGAAAAAACCAGGGAAAAACCTCATGATACTTCTATCCCGAAATTGTAAGTATTTGGTCTTATATTCAGTTTACTCTAAAAATTAACACTAAACTACTAAACTCTGATTTTATATGTGTGTTGATTGATTTCCTCTTTTAATAAGTTCTTGTCTGTTATTGGAGGCATTACTTTTTGGAGCTTCAGAGACTCATTATCTACAGTAAGCGCCACCCTACTAGATACATAGGAACATTGAGCTATCACAGTCCTGTACCCTTCACTTGTTGCAATGTTTATTTTTATGTCTAGTGACGTTCAGAACGTCAGAAAATGTATAGAAACTTAATGTTAACATAGAAAGTTGACAAATAATAGATCAGCTGTATTAAATACAGCTGATCGCTTTTGACGTTTATAGTTGTAATTTTGTTAAAGTTGTAAAAGTTTTAAAGTAGGTATTGTAATATTCTTTGTGTTTGAATAAAGTTATTATAAAAGCAGAGTAATAATACTAATAATTAATGTATTTTTTGTATGGAAAAACAAGTATTTTGAATAGTTTCTTGACAGTAACATGACAGGGATGAAAGTCACATCTGAGAACGGACCGGATTAGCCCATAAGCATAGCAATTAGGTACCTACCCATGTATCTAGTAGGGTGGCGCTTACTGTATATGATGTCCATATAAAAGTGGATCGAGTCCTTTTGCAGCATCATCATTGCATTCAAACGAGCATTTTATGTGGCGGCGTACACACAATTGACGTGCCTTGATGATGCTGCAAAAGAACTAGATACACTTTTATGTGGATCTCATACAGATAATGAGACTCAGAAGCCCAAAAAGTTTTAATTTTAATGCCTCCACGACCAGACTTAGCACCACCATGTAACTGTAAAGATTGTTCTAAAAACTTAAAAAAATTAAAAAGATGTAAAAAAGCTGAGATTTCCTCTATATCTCGATGCAGATGTATGAAAGGAAATGTTTATAAAAATAGTATTAATAAATAAGAATAATTTCCGCTTAAGTTATATTTCTAAAATCTTAGTTTTTCTTACTTAGTTACTTGATGGAAGTTCATTTTATCAAACAATAAAACACTGAAAACGTTTGTTTTCTATACTTTCACAAAATTTATTACAACTATGTGACTACAGCTGTTTCGGCAGAGGGCCTTTCTCCCATCAGAATTGAAAAGGCCACGGTGACGTAGCTGGCGCCTACACTGTTTGGCTAATATTAATTTTAAAATATTTTTACAAGATAAAATAAATTAATAAAGATAAAAAGGGTTCAAGGCAGGTTTTGTTTATATTCGATTCAGAGTTGGACCACCATCTCCATATAGTAACTATTTCAGCATCCTTATGCATCATCAGTGAAGATTATGCAGTCACAACTCTGAAGGGAATACAAACATTCTGCCTCTTTTAAAGCAAACCATCGCGATGCGATGAACCCGCCTTTTGAGACGCAAAACAGCGACATCTCTCGTATTACGAGGAAAACGAAAAGCCCTAGATACAAAGTTTACTACTTTTTAAACAATTAGAATAATTGAAATAAAAATATAATAAACAATATTTTAAATACAAGACTTTTCGTTAATAAACTGCTTTCTGGCTGCATCCCATATCTCCGGATTTTACAATATATAATCACATAGAGACGACGAAATAGGAGAAAGCAAATAGAGGACACTTAGGCCACGCACTTACCTTCTCTTCGTCTAGGAAAAGGACCGAAAGACAGTTTCTAAATACTCACAAATTAATAAACAAAATTATATAAAATTAAATGAAATAAAAATAAAATTATATAAAATTAAGTAAAAAAAAAGAGAAAATTTAGTATGATTTTTAATTTCCCTCTGTAATTATAACGTTTACATTTTTGCATGTAAAATAGTATGTGATATAATGTTATTCTAAGTTCCCATGGATTAACTTCTCACGGTTCTTTTTGGTTTAATCTAAAATAAAACCCTTATCCTAGACTAGACACATTAAACTTGAAAAGGTACGTTGTTTTTTTAACTTTCATAAGCTGTAAGTCAAGTACCATCGAAGTCCCGTTCGAATCCACCCTCAATCTTCCCACGATTTTAATTACCTACCTCGACCCTATAAAAAGGCAGATTCATATATGAATTCACATAGTGCCTTGAGTTTTCGATCAGTTCAGTCTAATTGCGAAGTGTTTCCTAGCGTCCGAAGTAGGGCGTTTGTTTTAGTAAACTATAGTACATTTTTTTGTGTAGTGCCGCTTACTCATTAATTGGTAAGTTATTTAGATTTCTTGATTCATTTCACAGATAAAACAGAGATTTTTCCTCTCTTAACCTTTAACTACCCGCGCATCAAGTTATAACATAACTACACGCGTGGCGTACTTTATACGCCACAAGAAAATACACTTAATAACAGCGGATTTGTTTATTTTATTTTGACAAAATACACTTAGTTGTTTGTTGTAAACCTTATTCGGCATCAGTGAATACTTGGAGTTCCTTCTCAGTAAGC
Source organism: Diabrotica virgifera virgifera (assembly GCF_917563875.1). NCBI lineage: Eukaryota > Metazoa > Arthropoda > Insecta > Coleoptera > Chrysomelidae > Diabrotica > Diabrotica virgifera. The sequence continues at coordinate 141,722,114 of NC_065444.1, read as the reverse complement.
CAATTGGGATTTATCACTGGAATCATGGAATAACTGGATTCCACGATAAATAAAATTACTAATAAAAAATTTTTTACAATGTGAATTTTTACAGGAGAAAAAGTATTGTTTATAAAGAAAAATATATTTTGTGCCATAATGACTAAAAAACAATTGAAATACGTATTTATATTACTCATCATCCAACCAATTTACGTCCACTGCTGGACATAGGTCTCCCCCAATTGTTTCCACACTTCACGGTTTTGTGCTGATTTTTGCCAGTTTTTACTAATCCGCCTGATATCATCTGTCCATCGTGTAGGCGGCCTTCCTCTACTTCGTTTATCTTCTCTTGGTCTCCACTCCATCAGCCTTCGTGTCCATCTTGAATCTTTCAGTCTGGCGACGTGTCCTGCCCAGTTCCATTTGAGCCTGGTGATACGTTCTACAACATCTGCGATACCGGTTGTTTGTCTGAGATCTTCATTTCTTATTTTATCCCGTAGAGTTACGCCCAGCATGGATCTTTCCATGCGCCTTTGAGCAACCCGCATTTTCGACGCTGTTGCCTTGGTTAGAGTCAGTGTCTCTGCTCCATATGTCATTACCGGTAGCACACATTGGTCAAACACTTGTCTTTTTAAACCGATCGGTATACTGCTCCTAAATATGTCTCTCAGAGCTCCGTAGGCTGCCCAAGCAAGAGTTAATCTTCTTTTTATTTCGCATGTTTGGTTATCTCTGCCAATTCTAATTTCATGACCCAAGTAAATGTACTTTTCCACTAGTTCTACTTCTTGTTCGCGTATAATCAGCTGTCCGCTAGGAATCAGATTAGTCATAAATTTAGTTTTAGAAAAGTTCATTTTCAGGCCTATTTTCCAGCAGATAGCGTCTAACTCATTTAACATTTTCTTTACTTCTCCTAGGTCATCAGTTATAAGGACTATGTCATCTGCAAAACGAAGATGATTTAACTTTTCTCCATCTATTTTGATCCCTTTATTGTCCCAGTTGAGCATCTTAAAGGCATATTCCAGAACAGTTATGAATAGTTTTGGTTTTATCATGTAACTTAACACTCATTGTTGCCTCTTTATAAATATTATAGATGAGTGTACTGTAACGGTAGTCAATGCGGCATTCATTTAGAGCTTCTAAAATGCTATCCAGCTCTATCGTGTCAAAGGCTTTATGAAAATCCACGAATGCTAGGACAAGGGGTTTATTATATTCTATTGACTTCTCAATTAGTAACTTGACTGCCTGCAGATGGTCGTTTGTCCCAAAGTTTGATCGAAATCCAGCTTGTTCTTTTGGCTGGTAAAAATCTAGCTTCTTTTCTACTCTTGATGTCACTACTTTTGTAAAGAGTTTGTATAAGTGGTTTAGCAGGCTAATGGGTCTATAATGTTCTAAGTCTGTCTTATCTCCCTTCTTATGCAAAAGTATTGTTACTGCGTTTTTCCATTTTTCAGGTATCGACTTTTGATGAAGGCATAAGTTGAAGAGATTTTTTATTTTACCTATAAGAATGTGGCCTCCGTTTTTAATGGCCTCTATTACGACTCCATCTTCACCTGGTGCTTTTCCATTTTTCATTTTTCTCAGTGCTTGATGGATTTCGCTAGTGGTTATCTCTGGTAGTATTTCGGAGCCTTGGTTTATTATTTTCTTTGAAACCGCTTCCCTCAGATTATTTTGATTCAGCCTTTGGCTCCTATATAGTTCCAAATAAAATTCTTCTACGATATTTAGTAAATCTTCTGTTTGATGTTATTTCGCTGTTTTTATTTTTTAATTTATGTATTTCGCATTTTCCGTTGGTCAATTTACTTCGTAAAACTTTCAAACTTTTATTTTCTTCTATGGTTTTCTGGATGCTTTGAGTTTTATACTTCCTTAGATCTTTTCTGATTTCCTTTGACACTTTCTTGTTGATGTCTCTTAACGCACTTTTTTCAGTATTTTCGCTTCCTCTCATTTTACTTCGCGTTTTGATTAGTTCTCTAGTTTCTGGGCTTATTTTTTCATCTCTCTTCTTTTTTGGGCAGTTTTTTCGTTGACTTTCTTCAATGGCTCTAATTACGTTTTCATTTAAGTTATTTATACTTTCATCTGAAGTTGTATTTCTTTCCAAAGCAGCGTTTATATGGTGTTGGTATTTATCAATATTTAATGGGGGAGTCCAGGCTTGCAAGGTTTTCTTTTTTATCAAACGATTTCGTTCTTTTTTGAGGTCTATTTTTATTGTGGCTCTTACCATTCGATGGTCACTTCCTGTAGTAAATTTATTTAGGACGCTCACGTCTGTGATAATCTGTTTTTTGTCGCTGATAATGTAATCTATTTCATTTCTTGTTTTACCATCAGGACTTTCCCACGTCCACCTTCTATGTAGTTTTTTAACGAAAAAACTGTTCATTTGGAACAAGTTATTCTGTAGCAAAAAGCCTAAGAGTGTTTCTCCCCGCTCATTTCTACCTAGAGTTCCAAAATTTCCTAGTGATGTCTCTGCTTCGTCTTCTTTAAGGCCTAATTTTGCATTAAAATCCCCACACAGGATTGTAAAGTGGGTGGGTGTGTCTTTTAGAGCTACAGATATATCATCATAAAAGTCTTCAACTTCTTCGTCTGGATGTTGTGTTGTTGGAGCGTATACCTGGATAATTTTCAGTTTATACCTGTTGTTGAGCTTTAGGGTTACATAGGCAACTCTTGTAGACACACTTTTTATATCAACTACGTTTTTCTTATGTTTTTTATGGATGAAGAAACCGACCCCTCCAACTGATTCGGTTTCGGAGCCAATGCTATAGAAGAGGTGTCCTGATTTCAGCGTCTTTAAGTTTTCACCACGGGGTCGTATTTCGCAGACTCCTATTACGTCCCATTTAATTTCTTTGATTGCATCTTCCATTTCGAAGAATTTTTCTTCTGACAATAGAGTTCTGGCATTATAGGTGGCAACGTAGAATGAAAAGGGTTTTCGTATTTCTCGTTTCGTCAGAGACTCTGGATTTATCCTACTCATCTGGGGTCTTTCCGTCTTTGTTTTAAAATCTGACATTTCGATTTATTTGAGGGGATGTTGGCAACATAAAACACCACGCTTGCCGAACGGGTTGGTGAGTCGCAGTATAGAAGCCAATCAAACTGCTGCAGTCTTGCCTCCTACTATCCAATATTAGGCCGGTCCTGGATAAATTTCCATACGCCCCAACATGGTACTGGAAATGCTGCTTACCATTTTCAGGAATATTTATCGACCTTCCGGTCTAGATCCGTAATGTTCTGCGTTAACAGGGGCACCTCGTGTAGGATGTGGCTCTTCACCACGCATTACGGTCTTCACTAGAGAGAGGCTAAGGCTCCACTTGGAAGAGCTATATTCGCTTCATCTAGCCCTGTGAGCTTGTGAGGACCAGTGTTCAGTCAAACCGATACAAAGGTACTACCTCTCCAAGCTCACTAACCCACTTTCACTAACTCCACTTATATTACTACTTATATTAATATAATCGTGGGGCACATTATCCACCAGCGGAAACAACAAATAATAAACTGTAAATTACGATCTTCCCAGAACGCCGATTATAACGAAACTAAAACCAAATTGTAAAGCACATTCCAGTGATAGGTTAGCCTGGCCGCACATCAAAGAAACATGAAACGTAAATTACGTTTCATGGAAATAAACCACTGCTAAACAAATATACGTCCGGCCATTTATGAGACTCTCCGAAAATAAAAATGTGTCATTAGCATGAATCACACTCGTTTCATTGATAGACGGACTTTGAGATTTGTTTAGCAGTGTTTTCTTTTCATGAAACATGTTTTTCGTTTCATGTTTCATGTTTTTCGTTTCATGTTTCTTTGGTGTGCGGCTTGCCTTAGAGAGATAAACAAGGTCAAAAATTAAATTTTTAAATATATTGGCAGTAGAATTCTTATATCTGGCGTACAAAGCACGCCAGCGCGTGTAGTTAAAGGTTAAAGAGTTCCCAGACCGGGGCGAGGCTGGGCTTGTCTGCTATGACAACCAGCTGTTCCTTTCTTAACTTTTTCACTGCGGCTAGTTATAAGAGTAGTATGGTCTCTGGTACGGCTGTTTCATGCCTGTGCTGATAAATCCGGTTGCCGCAGTCAGTCGATGAAGTATTATGGCGAATAAATACGTGTATCAATACAGTGTATTCAGGACTGTAATTGCAATTTTATAGAAGTAACTGTTGTTGTTGTTGTCATTTGTTGCTGTTAGATTCTTGAAAATTAATAATTTGCTGACGTAACAGACCTTGTTCAACTATTTGTAATTTTGTTTTTGAAGATTTTTCCGACTTTTATTAGGAGTGGCAAAACCGGATACATGTTTTGCAATTTTCGTCACTCATTTGCAATCATTTGGATGCTAAATGCTACAAACACAAATTCTTGAAAATGCAACCCAAAAATCTTAGATTATTTAGTATTAATTTTATTAGATTGTTTATCAAATTACCGGTCATAACGCTCTTGTACTTTTTTCAAAGTCAATAATCGGGTTATTAGCAGCTGTAATTCACACAATTGAATTCTTAAACTAAAATGAAATAAGCTGATAAACACTATCCTATATAAATACGGCGAAGGGAAATCCTAAAATTTTACAATAAATTCTCCAGAGTGCGTGCCTGTATAAAAAGGTGCGGATTTGTACGGCTCCCGCAGTAAAGTATAAAAATTTGAAATGTATTGTAAATTTTGATATAATATGCGTAACTCTCTTCTATAGGCAACATACAATACGCAAACAATATCTGATTCATACGGTTGCCGCAGCGAATGCCGAAAAAGGTTACGCGTATTTATCCGGTTCCCGTTGTACGGACACGAAATTATTTTACGTATATGTCCGGTTCCCGCAGTGAAAAGGTTAAAAACCGACCCATTGCGATTATCAGGTCAGTAAATCATCTTAGCACGTGCCATCGAAACGAAATTGGCCCTTTTTGAACCCATGTCAACAACCTTTTTTTGAGTGAATAAGGAACTTTCTTTTACGTACGGTTTATTTTGCAAATATAAAGTTCATCATAGAATTAAAGGACAGTTTTTAATTCAGAAAGATTTTTTTTTATGTATTATTGGTAAATATATAACTAATAGGTCATTTTAGTTACCAAAGAAACATGAAAAGCTTTTTATCGGTTTCATCGTGGACAATGGTCTAATTAACTTAATTTAGTTAACTTAATCCAGACATTATCTTTCATTTTTTTATTAAATTTTCTTTAAATTTTGCGTTTGACATTCTCAATTAGATCAATCAGAGACCACGGTCTCATTAATAGGATATTACACCTAATGCATGCTATTTTTGTAAACCCCGTTTGTATATATTATACATATTAAAATTATCTCGTATCATAAATAGAGTTTTTTAAGATTTACTATTTTTTTATGCAGTCCAGTATAAATTTCTTATTTTTATGTATATATTTTTTGTGCCTTTTTTTTACAGGTATGTTTTTGTATATGTATGTATTTCCTTTATAAAATTAAGTGGTAAATATTTAAACGGCGTCCAACTTCTAGTCTTATGTATTCCGTTTCGTTCGTCGTATCTTAGTCTAATCTCAATCTCTTAGCTACCCTAATTAAGATCTAAATTCCTACCCCCCTTTTTACGCTTCCGACTCTGAGCAACGAGGTCCTTGGGTTATCCTGGTGTTCGGACCAGTACATCATCACATAAAGTAATTTCTTGGTCCGTTACACTTATGGCGCCCAACGTGGGGTATTCCTGTTTATCTAGAATTCCGAGAAAATTCTTTCGTAACCATCTTTTATAATCGTCCTTTTGTCAGAGAGTTGAGGCTTCTTTTATAGTACCTAATTTTCCCCCGTATTTACTCGATCAAGGTAGCGTAAAATCCAGTCACGCAAAATGGATAAATCCATTGTCACGTAGCTAAAGAAAGAAGAAGTCGACTACGAACTAAAAATTCGTGGTACGAAATCACGAAGACAATGCAGTGACAAAAAGAGCATGTTAAAAAAGTTCATACAAAAAAAATCACCAATTGATTTGGAAAATAATCCGCTAAATTTCGCAGCAGAGAAAACAGAAATAGAGAGCACTATAGCTGATATTACCCAGATAGTCGAACAATTTGAAGGAAACATACATGACTCGACATACAGAAGAGCTAAAGCCCTTACTACACATGTATCGCTAAGAATTGGCCGAATGCCAATAGACTAGACAATAGAAGATCAAGTAGAATTTAAGGACTAAATATCAGCCACCTGTCTTCTACTGGAAAGCCAGTTAGACGAAAAAATTATTCCTAACGATAATAACGAAGTCAGGAGTGTAGATACTACTTCTGCCTCTGTTTCTAGTTTTGCTCTCACCCCTATAGTTCAGGTAACAACTCCAATCAACGTCTCCGATTGGAACATTAAATTCTCCGGTGATCCTAAATCTGTGTCTACATTCCTTGAAAAGGTTCAGGATATTGCGGAGTCCCGCAAAGTCGACGATGACATTCTGTTTAGGTCTGCTATAGAATTATTCTCTGGCAGTGCAGTTACTTGGTTCCGCAGTGTCCGAGATTCTCTTTCCAGTTGGTCTCAACTGATAAATTTAATCAAAACTACCTAATTACGAAGAAGAGCTTTGGCAACAAATTAAGAATAGAAAGCAAAAGAGAAATGAGTCGTTCATTATCTATCAAGCTCAAATCTTAACGCTTGCCAAACGTCTTCCTTTCCGTCCATTAGAACAGACACTTGTAAAATACATGCGTCAAAACATACTGCCCGAATATGTCCCAATGATAGCGCTGCAGGATACTAACACTCTAGGAGAGTTAGCGCTTATCATAAAAAAAACTCGAGAATAATGTCCCGTCAATTTCTGTGAGGAAAGAGAATCTACATATCTCCGTTGTCAGTGAGAGAAATGACACTCCTAAAAGAAAATCCCCCAAAATAAGCCCAATATTCCACCTCCCCAGGTAAACCAATTTAGAGTGCTTACCTGTTGGAATTGTAACGAAGAAGGCCACCGACATAGTGTGTGTCGTATAGACCGCCGTGTCTTTTGTTTCCGTTGTGGCTTGGAAAACGTAATTGCTCCCAAGTGTCCGATTTGCAAAAAAACGAATTGTCGGAACATTTTGTGTTGGTAAATCCGTTCCACTTCCTTATATAAAATCCAACACCTGTCATAACAGAAATTCCGTAGTGTATAGTAAACAATCCCAAGATTGGAAAAGATACTTAGAAATAGTTTAGAGTTTTTATATTAGTACCCCTAATCCGAGACACGTGTCGTCCTTAGCCATTTCGAAACCCTTAGGCAGAATAGATAATAGGCCATAGCTCACTGTAAATATCTTCACGGGACTTCGTTCTGTTACTAGACACTGGCTGCTCGACAACAGTAGCGGGTAAAGAAGGGCTTGAATTCTTAGAATTAAATGATATTAAAATTAGCAAATTATCAGATAAAAGCGTGATCCTGGCAGATGGCTCTACTAATTCAGTAATTGGCGTAGTGGACCTGCCCATTGTTACAAATAATGTTTGTCGAGTAATTAAATGTCTCATAGTGCCTTCGTTGTCATGCATCTTAATCTTAGGTAGAAATTTTGCTAATAAATTTTCGTTGGTAATCGATTTTAAAAACAATCAATGGAATACTAATGAGTCAAACAAAGGTTTAGATTTATCTGGTGCAGATTCATTTAAGTATCTCTGTTCAATTCAGTCCTTAAACTCCTCTTCTCGTTCTATTGCCGAAAAAATCATTTTAAAGTATTCGACGTAGTTAGTAGTGCTGAAAACATAGGCAGGACTAATAAGATTCAGTTAACCATTGATACAGGAGATTCAAACCTGTTTAAAAGACGTCCGTACCCTTTGTCCCCCTATGTCAGATATTCTTAACAAGGAGCAAGATGAAATGTTAAAGTTAGGAGTCGTCGAACTTTCTAACTCGCCGTGGTGTTCCCCTGTCCTGTTGTGAAGAAGAAAAATGGCGAATTCCGATTTTGTTTTGATGGTCGTCCACTTAATGAGATCACCCGTCACGATTCCTACTCCTTGCCCAACATTGACCGAATTCTTTCTCTTCTCCGTGGAGCAAAGCATATTTTTTCTATAGATATAAAGAAGGCTTTTTGGCAAATTCCGTTGGACGCTTCGTCTAGGGAAAAGACGGCTTTTGGCGTTATAGGCCGTGGACCGTTCCAATTCACAGTTATGCCCTTTGGTCTCTGCAATTCTGCACAGACTCAACAACGTCTAGTGGATGCGATTTTTGGCCCCGAATTTGAGCCATAAATATTTTGCTATCTGGATGATATTATTGTGTGTTCACCTACCTTCGAGGAACATATTTCCCTATTAAGTAGAGTCAAGGAAAAATTAAAAGAGGCCAATTTAACAATAAATGTTAGTAAATGTCAGTTCTTCAAAACCTCGCTCAAGTTTCTAGGTTATATCGTTGGAGACAACTCTCTACGCTCAGACCCCGATAAAATATCGGCTATGATAAACTATCCCAGACCTACCACCACCACTGAGATTAAACGTTTTGTCGGACTTTGTTCATGGTATCGTCACTTTGTCAAAAACTTCTCGTCTCTTATATCTCAAATCAATGACCTCCTCAAAGGAAAAGGCAAAAAGGAAGCCATTAATTGGAACCAGAAAGCTGAAGATTCCTATATTGCTAGTAAGGAAGCACTAGTTTCAGCGCCTATTCTTATCCAACCCGACTTTAAAAGGCCCTTTTCAATACAATGCGATGCTAGTAACACTGGCCTGGGTGCTGTTCTTACTCAGTAGTTTGAATCAGGGGAGCAAGTCATCTCGTATGCCAGTCGCTCACTTACCAGAAGTGAACGCAATTATTCCGTTACGGAACGCGAGTGCTTAGCCGATATTTTTGCAGTAGAAAAGTTTCGTCCCTATGTAGAAGGTACAAAGTTTACCGTGATAACAGATCATTATTCCCTTCTTTGGCTTACTACGCTAAAAAAACCCTCGGGCCGTCTATGTCGTTGGGCTATGCGCCTTAAACAGCACAATTTTACCTTAGTGCACAGAAAAGGGTCTTCTCATAAGGTTCCCGACGCTTTAAGTAGAATTCACAACGAGAAGTCAAATTCTGAACTCCCTGAATCACCGAATATAGCTTATATCGATGTCGATATCGATAGAATAGATCCGTGGTACGAGAATTTACGCACAAAGATCTTAGAAAATCCCGACAAATTTCCTCAATGGAAGGTAGAAAACGATACTGTTTTTAAATGTGTCCCTTCTTGTCTGCCATTCCAATCTAATGAAATAGAATGGAAAACTTTAGTCCTGTCACCGCAAAAATCAGATGCCCTACGTTCATGTCACGAACCGCCGGTTTGCGGACATTTAGGCTTTTTTAAGACTTTGTCGAGAATTAAAGAAAAATTCTATTGGCCTAAAATGAGACGTGATGTTCTCAAGTTCGTTCGCTCTTGTGAGGTTTGCGGGGCGCAGAAATCCCCAAATACTCCCCAAATGGGCAAACAAAAACAAGCCGATTTCCCGTGGCAAATAATAGCTATTGACCTAATCGGACCCCTTACACGCAGTAAAACTGGGTATTGTTGGTTGCTGGTCGTCTCTGATTGGTTTTCGAAGTATACCTTGTTACAACCCCTACGTAAAGCCACAGCCATCAATATAGCTAACTTTCTCGAGAATGAAGTTTTCCTGATGTTTGGTGTCCCGCAGCATATCATTTGCGACAATGCCTCCAATCTTAATAGTTCTGTGCTTAAAAAGCTTTGTTTCTACTACGATGTACAAAAAATTTGGTTTAAAGCGGTTATTCCCCACAATGTAATTTCGTCGAACGCAGCAAGCGTACTATCGGCACTGCTATTCGTAGCTACATTAAGGATCATGCCGACTGGGACAGAGAAATTTATGAGATCAGGAAGGCAATCAATACCGCGAAACATGAAGTAGCTCACCATTCCCCAGCATTCCTGAACTTCGCCCGTTTTGTTCCTCTTTCTGGAAACTATTATAATCAATCTCCAGACGATGTAAAAGGACATAGAATTCTCTTCTGTCGATAGAGAGAAGTATGTCTCTGAAGTTAGAGGTTTAGATAAAGTATTCAAGAAAATTAAGCTAAACCTAGATAAGGCATATAAACGAAATGCTAAGCATTATAACTTACGCAAAAGAGATATGCAGTTCAACGTTGGTGATCAAATTTGGAGACGCAATATGGTTCTGTCGAGCACTCCGAAACGCTTTATGTCTAAGTTAGCCCCTAAATATGTTCAAGGCACAGTAATCAAAAAGCTGTCCCCCTTAGTGTATACGATTAAGAACCTGGATGGTTCTAGTGCAGGAAATTTGCACATTAAGGACCTTAAGCCGTTTTACTCCGAAGAAGAGGATGACGAGCTGTCTGTCACAGAGTTGGAATAACCTTGCAACATTTATTTCATATTTTTTTGCATAACCTCCATCTCTACGGACCTTTTGTTCACATTAGAAAATAGATCCTCATCGAGTAACAATCTGTTCTATGTCCATAACTTGGAATATGGCCATGAATTAGGATAGTGGTTTGATATTATTGTGTTGGTTTAATACGGAGTGAAGTTTCCTGTTAGATACTAGGCACGGAGAAAGGTTAGGAATGACTTGTGAGGATTTCCGCTAGTTACTCGCTGAGATGGCATTTGCAGGACAACTCCACTGTTGTGGTCATCACAAAATATTAATCCGATTGTCGTTAAAAATTTCACCGTACTACGGTGTAACCTTCTTGCGACTAGTTGTCATATCTACCTAGGACCTAAACCCCTACCAATCGCGACATTTCCCGACTTCGACTCCCACTGAAAATGCCCCTGCAAGGCAGGCGTCTGATTACGCGTAGGTATCAATGTCCTAACGATATGTAAATTTCGACAACTATCCAAATATTCTTTTGGGCACGTATTTCAATTTTTTGACAACAATATATTGGTTGAGAACCTCCTTAGCCTTCTTTACTCATTTCTCACTCTCTTTTGGTTCGCTGCAGTGAACAAGATGGTAATGCTGCTTTGGCAGTTTGGAAGGTTACTCGTGTTTTCTTTTCGTTTTGTTTAGGCTACTCCGGTACAAGTAGTTTCGTCGGAAGTAGCAATCTCTTTTTTAGTTTATGTACACACTATATCTTTTGCGAATATTTGATTGTGAAATGCTTTGCCATGACTTGACAAAGTAAAATCAAGTAAACATACCACTAGCTATGACTAGTGCATGTTTCGTCATTCAAGTCCGGTATGAAAGATTCGCGGCACCTTTACATGTAGTCAACCTTTTAGAACTTGAGTTTCATTGTTATTAGTATACGCACTATAACATGCTTTTGCAATGAGTTTGTTTTTGCCCATCTTGCTCGAGTTGAATATTTAGTTTTTTTGTTATGGATTATAGCAACACTGTAGGTGTTTGCTGCCTTAGTCGATTAGAATTAGAGTAGTCCTTGTACATATAGTTCCTAGTTTTTGTGTTTAGATTATCCTAGAGATAACCTTTTTTAGTTTGGCTAGAGCCATTCTTGTGAAAATCTGTCACTGGTCGTTATTCTTACGAGCTAACAAACCATACCCAGAGCCGGCTTTCGAGTCAACTACCTAGTTTTTTGTTTTATTGCTATCATAGTTGTTAAGAATTAGAATAATTTTTGTACATAATATGTTTTTAATTTTTTTGTTTGATTTGCATTTAAACTATCTTCAAAGAATCCTTTTTGTTTACGGTGTCTACTGCAGACTCCGATTGTAAACACTGGTATTCCAACAGGTTTACATCGTGTGGACGGGCTGTATAATGTTTACATTTTTGCATGTAAAATAGTATGTGATATATAGTCCAGGGCCCATCTGTTTTGAGATAGACGTTGAGAGGTGACTCAAATTATTTTGCAAAATTGGCTTGAAAATAACTCAAATAATAATATTTGAGTTATCCTCCCTCTCAAAAAGGTCCGGAACATTGTTTAAATAATTAAAATGTCAAAAAATGAAGGAAAAATTCGATTTTTTCTTCGTTTTTTGATTATAACTTTAAAAGTATTCATTTCCCAGAAAAGATGTACTGACGTAAAAGTTGTGAAATTAAATTTCCTACAATATAGAATTAGTTGAAAGTTAAAAAAATAGTTACTCTTGTTGCCAAATAGCAATAATTGCGAAAAAAACCATACAAAAACAAGTATTCGCATTTTACGTTTTTCAACCGTTTATGCTAAACTTATGACCTTCATATTTCACCCAGAAAAACTATATGATACAGTTAAACAATACTGTAAATTTCATTAAGATCGGTTCCATAGATTTTGCAAAATAAATTTTGCAATCCAGCTTTCGCAAAAACTATTCATTTCTTCAAAATGTTACAGGACTGAAAATAAAGCAGATAGCAAGTTGAATTTTTTTTTGCATATAGAAGTGTACTGTATATTTCATTTGCAATTTGCAAAATTAAAATCGATTAACTACTACGGCGCCAGGAATTTTTTAAAATAAACATTAATTATTGGTGCTACGCGCAGGACAGCGGTGTTCGATTCACACGAAGTTGATTTCCACCAAAATTTCTTCCAATCTTCATCTAATATATTATTTTCTTACTCTATATTTTGTTGTATTTTAATATTTGAATTCCACAAAAATCAAACTAATTTTATTATTGTTTGTGAAATATTGTTTAAACAATTGTATATGTTCAAATATAATAAACTTTTATTCTCAAGTTAAAATATATGAACAAAGAAAGTTTTTGCCAAAAAAAGTGTTATTTCAAAGGATAGAGTATGTGTTTTTATTTTGCAATAAACAAATTTATTTATTTATATCGAAATGTAATAAAAATTATAATGTATCAATAATTATCAAAGGTCATTGGAATGCCCAATCAGAGCAAACTCTCCGGTGTCCTGCGCGCAACACCAATAATTAATGTTTATTTAAAAAAATCCCTGACGCCGTGGTGGTTAATCGATTTTAGTTTTGCAAATTGCAAATGAAAGTTACAGAACACTTCTATAAGCAAGAAAAATTTCAACTTGCTATCTGCTTTATTTTCAGTCCTGTAAAAGTTTGAAAAAATGAATTTTTTTTGCGAAAGCTGGATTGCAAAATTTATTTTGCAAAATCTATTGAACCGATCTTAATGAAATTTACAGTGTTGTTTAACTGTATCATATAGTTTTTCTGGGTGAAATTTGACGGTCCTAAATTTAGCATAAATGGTTGAAAAACGTAAAACGCGAATACTTGTTTTTGTACAGTTTTTTCCCAATTATTGCTATTTTGCAACAAGGGTGACTATTTTTTAAATTTTTAACCAACTCTATATTGTATAAAATTTAATTATACAACTTTTATGTCAATATAACTTTTCTCGGAAATGAATACTCTTAAAGTTATAATCAAAAAACGAAGAAAAAAATCGAATTTTTCCTTAATTTTTTGACATTTTGATTATTTAAACAATGTTCCGGACCTTTTTGAGAGAGAGGATAACTCAAATATTATTATTTGAGTTATTTTCAAGCAATTTCTGCAAAAAAATTTGAGTCACCTCTCAACGTCCAAATGTACTAATATTTTTACAGATGCGCCCTGGTCTAATAATATTCTAAGTTCCCATGGATTAACTTCTCACGGTTCTTTTTGGTTTAATCTACAATAAAACCCTTATCCTAGACTAGACACATTAAACTTGAAAAGGTACGTTGTTTTTTTAACTTTCATAAGCTGATAAGTCAAGTACCATCGAAGTCCCGTTCGAATCCACCCTCAATCTTCCCACGATTTTAATTACCTACCCCGACCCTATAAAAAGGCAGATTCATATATGAATTCACATAGTGCCTTTAGTTTTCGATCAGTTCAGTATAATTGCGAAGTGTTTCCTAGCGTCCGAAGTAGGGCGTTTGTTTTAGTTAAATATAGTACAGTTTTTTGTGTAGTGCCGCTTACTCATTAATTGGTAAGTTATTTAGATTTCTTGATTCATTTCAAAGATAAAACAGAGATTTTTCCTCTCTTAAAGAGTCCCCAGACCGGGGCGAGGCTGCTTAGAGATATCAACTTTAGTCACTATCACCAGGGCCGCGCCAAGGCTTTCAAGCGCCCCGGGGTAAGAAATTTTAGGCGCCCCTTTCCTCCTCCCTTTGTAAGTAGAAACAAATTACAGTAGACTCTCTCTATAACGAGCACGGGTATTACGAGGTTTCGGTTATAACGAGGTACACTAGATGTCCCAAAGAGGCATATTTGGTTATAACGAGGAAAAATGAAATCGAAAAATATGTTTCTTTACCTGTTTTCAGCAAAGTAATAGCTATAAATAAATATCTCAACTGCATGTATACAGACATGCCCAACATCTGTGTGCCTTTTTCCTCATTTCGACCTCATTTCGTGAAGAACCTGATTTAACGAGATCCGCTTATAACGAGGTAATTAGTCCGCCTTTTCAGTTCTCGTTATAGAGGGAGTTTACTGTATTTCTTACCTGTTAGGAATAGAGGATAATTTACAAAAAAAACACTAGATTTTGAAAGAAATCTTTTATCTAAAAACAGATAGGATTGTAGGAACATTAATAACAAATATCAAACAATAAAAAATGAATTAAATATATAGGTACACCTATGTTTATTCGCGAAAAGATGTTGATATCACAACCACGTGGTGAGAGTGAATTTTTTTTGTGAATTCGTAAAATTTGCAATTTTTTAACACTTCTGACATTTATTTACATATTTTATCAAATTTACCTGAGCCTTGCCCTGTTTTAATCTATAAATTCATTCTTAGTAATTTCTCGAAATATGTACAATTCTATATCTGTAGGTCATTAAGGCATTAGTACTCTTATCTTCGAAGATATTTTTAATGTTATACTGATATTTTAATAAATCATAAAAGTTCCTCAGGTATTAAAAACTGTGAAAGCAGTAAAGTTTGTTGAGGTAGTTGTGTGTGTTAAATACATACAGGGTGTTTCTAAATAAGTACGACAAACTTTAAGGGGTAATTCTGCATGAAAAAATAATGACCGTTTGCTTTATAAACATATGTCCGCAAATGCTTCGTTTCCGAGATACGGGATGTTGAATTTTTTCTTACAAACTGACGATTTATTTATTGCTCTAAAACCGGTTGAGATATGCAAATGAAATTTGGTAGGTTTTAAGAGGTAGTTATTGCGCATTTTTTGGCATACAATTAAAAATTTTATATTCACCATTGGCGTGCATAGGGTAATATGACCAAGTAATATGACCCGTATGCACGCCAATGGTGAATAAAAAATTCTTAATTGTACGTCAAAAAATGCGTAATAACTACCTCTTAAAACCTACCAAATTTCATTTGCATATCTGAACCGGTTTTAGAGCAATAAATAAATCGTCAGTTTGTAAGAAAAAATGCAACATCCCGTATCTCGGAAACAAAGCATTTGCGGACAATGTTTATAAAGCAAACGGTCATTATTTTTTAATGCAGAATTACCCCTTAAAGTTTGTCGCACTTATTTAGAAATACCCTGTATATCAAAAGTGAAGTTTAACCCAATGTGGATCAAACGGTATCCAGAACTGAGATTAGGACATTTTTTTCACTGTGTGCACGAAAATGGTAAGTTTTTTACTCTTTACATATGTATGTGCAGGTAAGATGAATAATAAAAAGAGAAGTGCCATAAATAAGGTTGAAATATCTCCAACTTATTGTAAATTACAGACATTTAGACTGGAAAAGTGAAAAATCTTAACGAAAATGTAATGAAGAACGTGAGTTCAATCCCTCATTTTTTCATTAGGAAACGTTTTTCTTGTAATTTTTCACTTTTCCCTACTATAAAAGAGACTGTTTCTGTTGTTAGCCCTTCTAAATAAGGTTATCTAATTTAATTTCATTATTAAATCGTATGTTTGGAAATTATATTTTATAGAAAGTAGTGGTTTCCTAAAAATAATTGGCGTTATCTATTGTTCCAGATTAACTCTACCAAAAAATTTATTGTGTGGACCAACACGTAAAAAGTGCAAAACATACTAATAAGTTACAATCGACGACATCACAGTAGTCGTTAAAAGGTAGTTTGCTGCCCTTTTCTTCCAAAACCAATGATGAACGTCAGTTAAATGAAGATGTACGCAAAGCATCAAAAATATACCATTAGAAAAATTAAATTTAAACATAAATTTAAAGAACATAAATTTAAGGTCATTTTTGTAAAAGTACTATACCTAGGTACATATAATATACTCGTACCCTAAGAGTCTATTGTGCAAGAAAAATTATCTCGATACTACTGTATATAAGGAACATATGCTGCAGATAGACATTTATTGGTGACAACTACTTTTTCATTATGGTTGATGAAAATAATTCAAGAATTTCTTATTTAATATCATCGAAGCAGCTTGACAAAACGAATAACTTAACAATTACCAGGTTTATACAAAAAACGCTTACAAACTTCTTTTTACCTAACATAATAGGTACTTAGTGAAAAACTTTTAATTTTATTGTAGGATGCTGCACCTTATATGCCCAAAGCAGGACAAAATTTAAAAAAAAAATTACCAGAATTTAATTCATGTAACGTGCTTGGCACAGGGAATTAATAGAGTAGCAGAACAAATAAGGTGCGAATATCCATTAATAAATGAATTAATTAGTAACGCCAAGAAAGTTTTTCTTATAGATCCTTTGAGAATTCAGTTATATAAGGAAAAACTTCTAGATCTCCAATAATTGCCACCTCAACCTGTTATAACGCGATGGAGAACATGGCTTGATGCAACAGTTTTTTATGCCAAACATTAGATACGGTACTTTAAAGAATTAATTCTCTACATACGTGATCCTTCTCAGGCAGTTTTAAAAGCACAGGAAATATTTAAAGATAAACAATTGCAGGAACAACTTATTGTTATTTATGTAAATTATAATTTTATATCCAAATACCATTTTACAATTTATTATTGGAAACCAATTCTGTACCTTTGCCCAACTCCGTTGATTTGGTAGAGAAGTTTTACCCAAATAATAAAAATGTAAAAGGTCCATTAGGAGCAAAAATTTTACAAAAATTTGAAAATGTTATTAAAAATAATGTAGGATTTGAAATACAGCAAAACGTTTCAAAAATTTTGATTCAATTTTCTGAATTGCAGGAAATTAAAAAAGTTATTGCCGCATTTAAAATTTGCGCCCATTACTTCAGTTGACGTGGAACGAAGCTTTTCCTTATATAGGTATTAAAAGATAAGTGACAGTCATTTCTTGTAGAAAATTTTGAAAAACAGTGAACTCATTTCATATTATTAAAAGTAATTAATTAAAGAGTGAACATTTTTATTATACAAATTTTTAGTTTTTTCTAATATAGTATCTATTTTATTATACAGGGTATTTCATTAATAATTGAAAATATTTTATATACACTCCCTACTAAATTATGTTAAACAAACGTTTCTGGGCACTATCATAGGTTTGGACGGGGGAAAGTGAATGGTTGACCCTTCACAAATTCTACGCCACTGACGGAATTGTTATTTTAGTATATTTTTTAGATTTTTCAAAGTTCTATGTAAATAATATACTCGTCATTCGTAACGATAAATCATTAGTTTTAGAGATATTTGAAGTTAAAAACGAAGGGGCATAATACATTAATCAAGATAACTGTGCCGCTTCATTTTTAACTTCAGATATCTCGAAAACTTTATTGTTACAAATGAAGAGTATATTATTTACATACAAAGTATTGGAGAATCGAAAAATTGCACTAAAATAATTTCATTGTAAAATTGATTCATTGTAATAAATAAATAAAATTTTAAATCCTTAAAAAGTAGTTTTATATTTTAAAAATTATTTGCATATTTTAAGCATAATCCTGCATTTTTTACAACAATATGTACATTAGGTAAAATGCGCATTTTAAAAAACTTTCTTTGCAATTTATCCGCTCTTTAATTATTAATATTAATAATTTAAATTTACAATATAATAGCTTTACGTGCTTTATTCTTCACAAATTGTTTTATCACATCTTGTGTATCTAAGTTATTTAGCAAATCTGATTCGATTGAAATGATAGCCAAATTTTGAAGCCGTTCTTGTGACATTGATGATCTTAAATAATTTTTAATTATTTTTAATTTTGAAAATGATCTTTCTGCTGTGGCCACTGAAACAGGCATTGTTAATA
The DNA here is from genome assembly GCF_917563875.1 of Diabrotica virgifera virgifera. NCBI lineage: Eukaryota > Metazoa > Arthropoda > Insecta > Coleoptera > Chrysomelidae > Diabrotica > Diabrotica virgifera. The sequence goes on along the minus strand of NC_065444.1, from coordinate 141,703,838 downwards.
ATATTCGCAATGCTATACTAGTATTAGGAAAGGCATCATTTAATTTATTTTTATTAATATAATTTAATGTCTCAATTGGAGATGATATTATCTCTGATTTTAATTCAAAATTTTGAAGAAATTTTAATTCATTAAATAATTCGTTACCGTTAACTCATTTTTCATTTCATAGTTCATTTTTATTCTTGTCTGTTAAAACGGTTTCAAGATTTTTGCAATAATTGAGTAGCTCTTGGTCTGAATGTAGCGAAATTTTTGAGAGGTCATTTAAAAAATTAAAGATATTTGAAAACTGTGTTAATAATGTAAATCTCTCTTCTATAGACTGAATGCTCAAATCTAACACAGCAAAAAAGCAATCAACTTTAAAACGTAATTCCCTGTTTTCTATTACCTCGTCATCATTTTCATAAGTGAATTGCTTTTTTATTTTTCTTGGCCTTAACACTCCGGTAGTCTCAAATTTAGCCTCAACATCTACAGAAGCAGCAACTTCTTTAGCATCTACTAATAAATCAGAAAACCCTTTGTCTGATCTGAACTTTTTTAAAAAATTACTTAATATATCTAAGCTTGAACAAGCATGAGAAATGTCAAAATCTTTGGTTTGTAATAGTTTACTCGAAATATTTACATTACTTAAAATATTATACCATAAAGTTAATAGGCAAATAAACTCAAAATTTTTAATCTTTTTTCCTAAAGCGGTAGCTACATTTTTTGCATTATTATCAAATAAGTTATTCGGGTCGCTGGCTATTTCAAATAGTGAATCATAAATTTCTCCCAGTTGATATCTTAAAGGAGTTACAGCATCAATTCTGCTAGACCACCTAGTGTCCAATAGAGGTTTTATCGTTAAGTTTGATATATATTTTTTTAAAATTGCCCACCGATTTGTCGAAGCTGAGAAAAAATTATAGATTTCTTGAATCGTTGAGAAAAAATTTACAGTCGAGATATTACATTTTGAGGCATCGTTTACCACAAGGTTTAATGTGTGATTGCAACAAGGCACAAAGAAAGCTCTTGAGTTGATGTCAAGAATTTTTTTTTGTACCCCATTATGCTTTCCCCGCATGTTAGCACCATTATCGTATCCTTGTCCGCGTAAATCGTCCATTTTTAAACCATATTGCTCCAATGTCGATATTAAGAATGTTGTTAGCCCTTTCCCTGGCGTATCTGTCGTAGGGCAAAAAGTTAAAAAATGTTCCTCAACGCAACACTGTGTTTCAGTTAAACCAGCATTTAAATTCACGAATCGAATGCATACCGAAATTTGCTCCTGGTGACTAACATCGGGTGTACAGTCAAGGATAATAGAAAAATATTTGTATTTTTTAACTCTATTCAAAATTTCTACTCTTAAATTATTGCCTATTAAATTTATTATTTCATTTTGAATTTTATCCCCTAAATAATGAGGCATTTTTTTATTGTCACTCGCATTCCCTTGCACTCTTTTAGTATGTTCAGCCATTACTGGGTCAAATTTGGATATCATTTCAATACATTTTAAAAAATTGCCATTATATTTTTCGAATAATTTATTACTTGAACCACGAAAAGCTAGATTTTGCTCAGACAAAAATTGTACTGTATAAAATATTCTTTCAATAATTGCAGACCAATATTTTGTTTCTGCGTTCAATAAATGTCGGCTTGTACAATTTATGGTTGTATTCGATTTTAGACGACTGTCTAAATCAGACCATTTTTTTAAAATGGTTTCGAAATGTATTTTGCTGTTTTCATGAACATTTAAACATTCACCTATATGTTTCCAATCATTAAAGCCAGCCGTATTACTAAATCTTGTAACTTTTGATGAATTATTAGAAAATAATCTGCAGCAGAAACAAAATACTGCATTTTTTGATTTAGAATACATCAGCCATTGGCGTTTAACTTTTTCTAAATTTGAAAGAGTTCGAGTAAAAAAGACCGATGAAAACTTTCGGTCTGATGTATCCCTAACATAATTATCACACTCGTTTTGATACCGAGAAGATCTATTTTCTACTAAGTGTTCAATTTGAGATGGAGTTAAATTATTTGGCCACAAGCCAGGATCTTCAGAGATAACAAAGCTTTCAAATTGAAGATTACTTATTTCTATTTCTCCTTCTGATGATAAGACTGGCTGTAAATTTGATATATCTCTACTACTAATATCATCTTCAGGATCTATGATGATATTTTTTGATGTAGAGGGCTGCGACTGCGTTGTATTTATCTGTGCATTAACATTAGTTGCTAATGTTTTTCTGCACTTTGATAAGGCGGACGTCGATGGTTCATCCTGATGTGGTTTAGACAAGAATTGAGTTATTTTCCCATAGTGTTTCTCTAAATTTTCTTCGCGTTTTCTTTTATTAATAAGATTTTGATGACCGGAAAATTTCTTCTTTCGTTTTTCTGAGGACATCTACCAAAAAATCGAATGTTTAAGAAAGGTAAATAGGCGAGCAAGGTAGTTATTTTTTTTTGTTTGAAAGATTAGGTATTTTTCTTTAACCCTCGGATAACCAATATGAGAAGCGTTCTGGAGGTATTTAAAAAAACTAAGTACAAGACGCCGTAGCCATTTTCGGACTAGGTGAATTGGGACAAGTTGTCTTAAAATTATCTAAGGAATCTTCGGTTTTTATATGTTGGGAGAGTTTCTGGACACCTTATAGAGACCTGGTAATAATATGAAAATTTATTTAAATTTTGCACATTTAGGTATATATTTTGAAACATATTAAAAAAGAAGCCATATCTCGATAAAAACTATTAGGACTGGGACTGGATCCCGCGTACCAAAAAAAAAATAGCAAGCTGAAAATTTGTTAACAGCTTAACGGTGTCTAGTCGGGAAAACTTTGATGTACGGGAACACTGGAACAGGGGAAGTTTTAATTGTGGAACAGATTAAAAATTTGGAACGTCAGATTACGAAAACGTCCCAAGTATTTTGTCGGACAGAACATCCAATTGATTTGTTACCCTTTCATTAAACTCTCCTGCAAAAATCAGACTGCTATTTTACTAGCCAACACAATTCCTGTCATTTGACATGTTCTTTGTGTTCTACTCATTAAAATGCCCAGTTGGTGATAAATACTATTCTGATTTTTGCATGAGAGTTTATTGAAATGGTAACAAATTAATTTGCAAGTCCTCTCCGACAAAATACATGGAACGTTTTCGTAGTCTGACGTTCCAAGTTTTTAACCTGTTCCAAAATTAAAACTTTCCCTGTTCCAGTGTTCCCATATATCAAAGCTTGTCGGACTAGACACCGTTAAGCTATTAACAAATTATCAGCTTGCTATTAATCAACTTTTTTTGGTACGCGGGATCCAGGTCTATATCTAATCTAGCTTATCTAAAAAAATACTAAAAGGCAACAAAGATTTAAAAACAATGCGTTTTGCTAATGGTACCACATTAATAATTTAATTGGAATACCATTTTACTAATGGTACCACAATAATATTTTAATTAGTACGCACACAAAAGTTTGGGGGGTAGGTTTAAGGAAACAAAACCCACATAAAATGCACAAATTTCACTGTTATTTTTTTAAGATGTTCCCGCCATGAGAATGCTATATATACATTTTCAATAAAAGATCGCTAATAGTTTTCGATATATTGGAAAAATCTATATTCATTTTGTAACTTCAAACGGCTGAACTTTTTTATGTACACATTTGTACTTAGGTAATTTAGGTTCAATCGAACTATTTCTAGTCTCAGAATCTGTGATTTAATTTATGACCTGCCCTTTTGTTACATCCTTTATAATGAATCCAAGTTTTAGTGAGCTAATAGAAATTGAGAAATCACTCATAGGACTTGTGGAAAAATAATATGTGTATTTATTTGCAACCAAACATGCGAGCTACTCAGACGAATAAGTTTAGGTTGGGCTGCATTCGGAAAAATGAGAGACGTATTTAAAACAAATATATACCGATCCATTTAAAAAGAAAAGCTTTTAACCAGTGCGCTTTACCAATCCTCACATACGGAGCAGAAACCTTCACTGTAACAAAAACAACATCAGTCGAGAAATTGGGAAGAATACAACGAAAGATGGAGAGATCAATGCTTGGAATAAGCGTAAGAAATAGAGTAAGAAACGAAGGAGTTCGTAGACGAACCGGAGTGGAAGATATTATCGAATATATTACAAGGCAAAAATGGGAATGGGCGGGACATGTTGCAAGAATGAAAGGCGCATAACGCATAACAAACCTTTAGTTAATTTTGAGTAAACCTTTGCCTTACTGTGTAAATATCAAAGAAAAAAAAATAAAAAAATAGCGAAATCCTTTAATCTGTTCACGAAAAAATCAACTGTAAAAAGGAGCGTAGTTTTAGGTGATGCATAACTTTTGAAACAATGTGTAAATTGCAAATATTCCGGTACCTCCGTTGTCTAAACCGGGAAAATAAAAAAAATTGGTGGATACAAAATTTGATGTAACCCATAATAGGGCAGTCAATGAGGGTATTTGGCTCCGAATTCCATCCTACTACATCGATTTATTTGATATTTTCCCAGTGTGTAGGGAATAGCTCAAGAAAAAAACTCTATCCTATGCTGATGTGCGCTTTTATCTTGGGGGTGTTTCCCACCCCTTCTCGGGGGGTGACAAATGTTTTGGTAAAAATAGCAACGGAAGAGGTTAGAGAACCTAATTTTTAGCAAAAACTGTTCTATAATTTTTTTTGAAAACTCAATACTTTTTGAGTTATTCGTGGTTGAAAATTGGCCGTTTTCATTGAAAAATGACACCTTTTCGGACGGATTTTTGCGAATACTTTAAAAACTATGCATCTAACAAAAAAACTATATAAAATATTTCTGTAGGTTATAAAAAACAAAGAGATTCGTTCCTTCATAAATCTTCTAGTTAAAATACAAAGAGGGATATGGTAGGTAAGAAGAGTTTTTTTTTGCTGCATGCTCAAATCGGTGTATTCAACTTGAAATAATAGAGAAACTGTCGATTTTAGGTGTATAATGATACTAATAACTTTTATAGTACTTGAAAAGACCTTTAATATGAGCAATACTAAATGTCGATTACGTTCAAACTAAACTAGATATTCTGCAAAAAAGTTGATGACTAATGTATTTTAAGAAGAAATGAGGAGTATATTTAACCCCCCATCCATCAGATGGATGGGGGGATTAAATACATCGTTTTCCTTCTACAATACTTTTTATTATGGTGTTACTTCTATGTTCAAAAAGTTGGACTGGATTAAAATGAATGGTTTTTGAAAAAAATAAGATCAATATATAGAGCGCATTTTTAAATTTCTTAAAAATCTTCCTTTTCCTCCATGTAACTCGAAAAAGATAAGAGATACGAAAAAAAAAAATATACCATACAAAAATGTAGGGCTTTTTCAGATAAAAATTTCCTTTTTATTTTCCATTACTGTATCTCTATCATTTTCAAGTTACATGGAGAAAAATGAAGATTTTTAAGAAAATTTAAAAATTCTCTCTATAATTTGATCTTTTTTTTTTTCAAAAACCATTCATTTTAAACCCGTCCAAGGCAAGTATCTCTTTGTTTTTTTATAACCCACAAAAAAAGTTTAATACATTTTTTTAGTTAGATGCACAGTTTTTAAGGTATTCGCAAAAAACCGTTCGAAAGGGTAATATTTCAATGAAAATGTCCAATTTTCAACCACGAATATCTCAAAAAGTATTGAGTTTTCAAAAAAAAATTATAGAACAGTTTTTGCTTAGAATTAGGTTCTCCAGCGAATTCCGTTGTAATTTTAACCAAAAAATTTTCCACCCCTAAGAAGGGGTGGGAACCACCCCCAAGATAAAAGCACACATCGGCATAGGGTAGACTTTGAGTTAGGAGATAAGTAGAGACTAGGCCCAAAATTTAATTAAAATCCATGCAGTAGGATAGAATTCGGAGGTAATATTCTATTCTTGCTCCCATTGACTGGCGTATAAATAATAAAATTAGTTTAACAAACGATCGTTAATCCGAGGGTTAATATTGTTTACTTCCTTTCCTCTTATTATAATAATAATTCTAGTTCTTGTCTTACCTTATTTTACACAGCACAGTAGCACAGCGTAAACACAATTATACATATATTTGTTCCCTAAGAAAACACTCCGCACTTATTGAAAAGATTGACTAAACTAAAGACAAAAATTACCATTCATCAGATATAGTGTAAAACCTAAAGGGCCATAAATAAAATCGAAAATGACAGTCACAGATTTGTCTAGGAGTCCTTAAGTAGACACATGTCACATGTGCATTCGAAACAAAACAGTTCCTAGCTAATAAATTTACCATGAAAAGTATCGAATGTCGCTAAACATCCAATATAGACTACTTCATAGAAATTTGGGTGGTACGAATTGGTACGCCACTGGTGATAGTAAACACGTGATAAATACGCTCCGTAAGAAAATTTCGAAACAACGAAAACTTACGAGCAGAAAATTGCGAAATTGTGACCATTGGTAAACTGGAACAATAAGCAGTGAATGTGAGTGAAATCAGAAGCTAAAACAAGATAGTAAGTCAAAATCAGTAATCATTAGTAAAAATAGATATAACCTTGAAAGTACGCCGGAATAGATATTCTGACATCCGCACGGTTGAAGTGTGTCAAGTGTCTTACGCCTGACGTACACAGCACAAACAAACGTAACCACAGAACATATTACATATTTGCATCTATTACGCCCATAGAGTAGGCAACACATAAACGCTGATAGCATAGGCAACACACAATTCAGCAATAGTAAATTATTGAATAAAACATCGTGTACAATTAAATATGGGAGACGACAGCGAACAAAAACTGAATAAAATGATGAAAATGTTGGAAAACCTCATAACCGAAATTCGGGAAATAAAGCAGGAAAATTCTAAACAGATAACAGAACTAATTGATATGAACAGAGTTTTAACTGAAGAAAATTTCAGAATGAAAAAAGACATAGAACTGCTCGCAACAAAAGTAGAAAAGAACGAAAGAGACAAAAAGAGAAAAAACATTGTCATTACTGGTATAGAGACAGACAACGTCGGTAATAAACGTCTAAAGGAACAAGCCAAAAGTATCATGACAGATTTGCTAGAACTGCAAGTGGACCTGAAAGAAGTATATAGCATAGGGAAAAACAAATGCATCATAGAATTAGAATCATTCGGAGACAAACTGAGAGTAATGGAAGCCAAAAAGAAACTGAAGAACCATCCACATAAGAGAATATATATTGACCACGACCTCACTAAAAAAGAACTAGAAACGCAATCTATAATAAAAAGGAGGGCATCAGAGGAAAGAGATAAAGGAAAAAGAGTGAGAATTGGATATAAAAAATTATGGGTTGATAACATACAATTCGATTGGATTGAAAATGAAAATAGATTAGAAAAACACTCATCTACGGACAAACAAAAATTTGGGTCAAAAAACTGATGATAATAGACGAAGAAATGGACCGACAAATGGCAACGAAAAAGGAAATGAATAAGGATATGATCTTAACAGACACAACAACGAGCAACACAAAAATGAAAATACTGAAAATAGCAACGTGGAACATCAGAAGTATCAACGATAAAGAACGAGAACTCATACAGGAATTTGAAAGTTACAAACTAGACATCCTAGCAGTAACAGAATTAAAAAAGAAAGGACAGGGAACCATAGAACAAGAAGGGGGACATTTACTGTTATACAGTGGAGTAAAACCAGAGATACGAGCGGCCGCAGGGGTTGGTTGCATTATAGCAAAAGAACATATAAAGCACATGACAAGATGGGAATTTATATCTGAGAAAATATTAAAAATTGAAATGAATATAGATCAAACTAGTAACACAACAATAATAATTGTATATGGACCAGGTGAAGATGAAGTTGCAAGTAAAAAAGATGACTTCTGGGAGGAGCTGACAGATATAGTGGAAAACGTAAATGGCAGACTAATCATCATGGGAGATTTTAACAGTAGAGTAGGAAAAGGAAATGACACAATAGATGTAATTGGAATGCATGGAGAGGAGACCAGAAACAACAATGGAAATAGATTGATCAATTTTTGCATGGAGAACAACTTGATAGTAACGAATACGTTTTACATGCACAAAGATATACACAAATATACCAGAGAAGTTAGAAGCAGAAATGAAAGATCAATAATAGATTATGTACTAATCAACAGACAAAACCGAAAAGAAATAACTGACGTGAAAGTTAATAGAGGCGCAGAAATCTACAGTGACCACTACTTATTAGTAGCTAAGTGGAAACTTGAGGATAATAACCATCAAGAAATAACAAAAATGACAAGCCAGAACAAGAATAGGAACGAATCAATTAGATCCTATAAGTTACAAGACAAAAAGATTGCTGAACAATATAAAAACACTACAGAAACACACATCGAAAACAGAAGACAAATATGGCGAAGTCTGAATCTAGAAGAACTCTGGCTAGAATTTAAGGATACCATCCTAAAGGCAGCAAAACAAACATGTGGTACAATAGTAGTAAATAAAAATATAAAACAGACAAGGTGGTGGAACGAAGAAATTAAAGATCAAGTGAAAAGAAAGAAAAGTTTATGGAAACAATACCTCGGAGACAGAACAGACAATAATTACACGCTATATAAAGAACAACGTACTAATGTCAAAGAACTAGTAACCCGAGCCAAACAGAGATCCTGGGAAGAATTTGGAACAAAATTAGAAGAAAATAGCCAAGGAAATCAGAAGTTACTCTACAGAGTTTTGAAGAACCTACGAAAGGACAAACAACCAAACATAAGACAAATCAAATCAAAAGATAATGTACTACTGACAGATGAAGACGAAATTATGAAAAGATGGAAGGAGCATTTCCAAGATCTACTAAATGGAACAACCACCAGTAATGAGTCACCTGAACAAACGACCACCCCCAACGTAGAACACGACGACGAAGACGAAAATATCGATAAGAATGAAGTACTGGAAGCCATCTCGCATCTAAAAGTAGGAAAATCAGCAGGCCATGATAAGATCACACCAGAGATGCTGAAAAATCTAGGGGTGTCAGGGGTAGAGATGTTAACAGAAATTCTCAACAAAGCATGGCACTTGGGTACTGTACCAGAAGATTGGAAAACAGGAATTATATTGCCCATTTTTAAGAAAGGGGACACAAGAAATTGCGGCAACTACAGAGGTATTACGTTGTTAAGTGTGGTGTCAAAATCGTACGAATATATTTTAAACAAAAAACTTAGTTCAATAGTTGAACACAACCTAGCAGAACCACAAAGTGGGTTCAGGAAAGGCCGGAGTACCCAAGACCACATTTTTACGATCAAACAAGTAACAGAAAAAACGAGAACTACTAAAAATGAAGTATATGCAGCATTTATAGATTTAGAAAAAGCATTCGATAAAGTTTCACAATACAAAGTATGGGAAAGTCTCGAACGAAGAAATATTGAACCCAAACTGAGGCAGGCTATACAAAGCTTATATAAACGTAACAAATGCTACATCAGGAAAGATAATACCCATTGTGAAACTTTTGAGATAAATGATGGACTGAAGCAGGGAGGAGTACTGAGCCCCACACTATTCATCGTACTCATGGATGACATCATAAAAGTAATGGAAGCAAAGACACGCAAATTACACATTGGTTACCACAGACTAGAACCTATAGGAATTTCAGTATGTGCATTTGCAGACGACCTGATGTTACTAGCACACAGCGAAGATGACCTCAAAAGGAACCTAATAATGTGGAAAGAGGAGCTGGAAGAGAGAAATATGAAAATAAACATGGAGAAAACAAAGATAATGGTCATGGGGAATGAAGATAAACAAGTAAATATAGAGATAAATAACAAGAAACTAGAACAAGTAACAACATATAAATACTTGGGTGTGAAAATAGAGAATGGAGGAAGATCAGAAGAAGAAGTCAACGAAAGGATAACCATGGCGTCCAGAATGTACCACAGCTTAAACAGAACATTCATTGGAAAGAGAGAAGTAAGCAGCAGGACAAAGATGATGGTATATAAAACAATCTTCAGGCCAATCCTTACCTATGGTAGTGAGAGCTGGGTGCTAACACCATCATCGAAAAGCAGAATAAACTCCATGGACATGAAGTACCTAAGAAAAGTAAAAGGAATTACAAGACGTGATAGAATAAGAAACAGCAGTGTGCGAGAAGAACTACAAGTCGAACCAATAACACAAATATTAGATAGGAATAAACTTAAATGGTTTGGACATTTGTGTAGAATGAACGATGATAGACAGGTAAAACGCATATGGGAGGCAAAAGTACGAAACAAGAGAGGAAGAGGGAGACCAAAGAAAACCTGGAACGATGAAGTGGTAGAAATTCTGAGGACGAAAAATACAACGTGGACTGAAGCGAAACGAAGGGCCAAGAATAAGCAAGATTGGAGACGATTTGTATATGATGTAGATGTATGAAATGTATTTTTAAACACCTTACACCGTTAGGTAGAAAGGTTTAGATTATATATATATATATATATAATAGAGAAACTGTCGATTTTAGGTGTATAATGATACTAATAACTTTTATAGTACTTGAAAAGACCTTTAATATGAGCAATACTAAATGTCGATTACGTTCAAACTAAACTAGATATTCTGCAAAAAAGTTGATGACTAATGTATTTTAAGAAGAAATGAGGAGTATATTTAACCCCCCATCCATCAGATGGATGGGGGGATTAAATACATCGTTTTCCTTCTACAATACTTTTTATTATGGTGTTACTTCTATGTTCAAAAAGTTGGACTGGATTAAAATGAATGGTTTTTGAAAAAAATAAGATCAATATATAGAGCGCATTTTTAAATTTCTTAAAAATCTTCCTTTTCCTCCATGTAACTCGAAAAAGATAAGAGATACGAAAAAAAAAAATATACCATACAAAAATGTAGGGCTTTTTCAGATAAAAATTTCCTTTTTATTTTCCATTACTGTATCTCTATCATTTTCAAGTTACATGGAGAAAAATGAAGATTTTTAAGAAAATTTAAAAATTCTCTCTATAATTTGATCTTTTTTTTTTTCAAAAACCATTCATTTTAAACCCGTCCAAGGCAAGTATCTCTTTGTTTTTTTATAACCCACAAAAAAAGTTTAATACATTTTTTTAGTTAGATGCACAGTTTTTAAGGTATTCGCAAAAAACCGTTCGAAAGGGTAATATTTCAATGAAAATGTCCAATTTTCAACCACGAATATCTCAAAAAGTATTGAGTTTTCAAAAAAAAATTATAGAACAGTTTTTGCTTAGAATTAGGTTCTCCAGCGAATTCCGTTGTAATTTTAACCAAAAAATTTTCCACCCCTAAGAAGGGGTGGGAACCACCCCCAAGATAAAAGCACACATCGGCATAGGGTAGACTTTGAGTTAGGAGATAAGTAGAGACTAGGCCCAAAATTTAATTAAAATCCATGCAGTAGGATAGAATTCGGAGGTAATATTCTATTCTTGCTCCCATTGACTGGCGTATAAATAATAAAATTAGTTTAACAAACGATCGTTAATCCGAGGGTTAATATTGTTTACTTCCTTTCCTCTTATTATAATAATAATTCTAGTTCTTGTCTTACCTTATTTTACACAGCACAGTAGCACAGCGTAAACACAATTATACATATATTTGTTCCCTAAGAAAACACTCCGCACTTATTGAAAAGATTGACTAAACTAAAGACAAAAATTACCATTCATCAGATATAGTGTAAAACCTAAAGGGCCATAAATAAAATCGAAAATGACAGTCACAGATTTGTCTAGGAGTCCTTAAGTAGACACATGTCACATGTGCATTCGAAACAAAACAGTTCCTAGCTAATAAATTTACCATGAAAAGTATCGAATGTCGCTAAACATCCAATATAGACTACTTCATAGAAATTTGGGTGGTACGAAAATTGTTTTTTGTTGAGAGAGATGAATGAGAAAGGGATTTATTTTTAAATTTTTTATTTTTGAGTACTAAACTTTTTTAACATTATTTAATCATAAGATTTTTCAATAGATTATAAGTAGATCAGTAGGTATAAAAAATTTTTTCGGTAACCTGTCGGCGCGGCGCCTTTTCAATCACGGCGCCGGGGGGCGCCGCCCCTCTTCCCCTTATGGACGGCGCGGGCCTGACTATCACTTGTCTGCTTTGACAACCAGCTTTTCTTTTCTTAAAAGCCGATATTGCGATTATCAGGTCAGTAAACCATCTTAGCACGTGCCATCGAAACGAAATTGGCCCTTTTTGAACCCATGTCAACAACCTTTTTTTGAGTGAATAAAGAACTTTCTTTCTTTTACGTACGGTTTATTTTGCAAATATAAAGTTCATCATAGAATTAAAGGACAATTTTTAATTCAGAAAGATTTTTTTTATGTATTATTTGTAAATATAAAACTAATAGGTTATTTTAGTTACCAAAGAAACATGAAAAGCTTTTTATCGGTTTCATCGTGCACAATGGTCTAATTAACTTAATTTAGTTAACTTAATCCAGACATTATCTTTCATTTTTTTAATAAATTTTCTTTAAATTTTACGTTTGACATTCTCAATAAGATCGATCAGAGACCACGGTCCCATTAATTGGATATTACACCTAATGCATGCTATTTCTGTAAACCCCGTTTGTATATATTATACATATTAAAATTATCTAGTATCATAAATAGAGTGGTAAAAATTTAAACGGCGCCCAACTTCTATATAGTCTTATGTATTCCGTTTCGTTTGTCGTATCTTAGTTTAATCTCAATCTCTCAGCTACCCTAATTAAGATCAAAATTCCTACCCCCTTTTTACGCTCCCGACTCTGAGCAACGAGGTCCTTGGGTTATCCTGGTGTTCGGACCAGTACATCATCACATGAAGTAATTTCTTGGTCCGTTACATAATAATATAATATTTCATTATGCGTTTGAATTTTTCAAAAATACTTATTTGTTTTCTCAGGATAAATCGTTATATAAATCGTAATTGACGTAGACATATTTTATTAACCTACATAATATTTATAGTGATAAATAAGGAGCTATAAGAAGTATTCACTTATGTTGGCGTCCCAATTTACCACGCTCCTTTTTTTGTAGTAATGTTGAAATATGTTTCTGAATACTTATCTGATTTGTATCTATAAAAATATTTTATCGACAACCGTCACTAAAGTCATTCATTATTGTATTCATTTGCCCTCATTTGCGGCAGTAAAGTAACACTTTATTGTACTGAAAGAAGAATTTTATTTTACCTGCCGCGATTAATCGAGATTGAATGTAAGTGGTCGATGGCAGTAATCGATTATTTATGTGAGTTAACTTACAATTTATTTACTTTAATTATTAAAAATATTGTACAAAATTTACGACAATTTTAATTAAATTTATGTCAAAAAGTGAAATTCTGTAGTCTTTTGTAATTATATTCATATAAAATAAATCAAAACTTTACCGATTTAGTAATTATTCAATATTGATAACTATCGATTAAAAATCGAAAGCGGCCATCATGCAAGTCATCTGTCATCATTGTCATGAAATTTTTATTACGTCTAAAATTTAAAAAATTCTTAAATTGTAAATTATAAGCAAGTGTTAAAACCAATATCAAATTGTTGGCGATAAAATTTTGTATGTAAAGACTCTTTATCGAACTCGTCTGTTATTCGCCTCGGTACGCTCGCTCTGCTCATAATATCAGACTCGTTCGATAAAGAGTAACTTTACTGACTTGGTACATACATAACTATTTTTCCACCTACCTCTACCGAAAGTGTACTTTTCGTGACGTGATTGTAGGGAGCAAAGTAGTACTTTTCCTCCCTACGGAGGAAAAGTAAAAGTGACGTCATGGTATGTAATTGATGAAATAACATATTGACGCCCTATACAATATTCTATTATCTATTACGTAAGTATCTATACATTTTAACGTTTATTTGTGTATTTTGCAGAATGGTAAAAGACAGTAAATTATTATTTTGGTTTAATAATGTTTACATTAATAATTTGACGTATATTTGACAGTTGACAGTTCTACTGTACCTACTTGTTAGTTTTAGTTCTCTAATTAATTTTGTTAGTTATTTACATAAATAAATTATTTAAAAATAAAAAAATGACTTGTTATTTGAGGGAGGTGGAAAAATCATATGTATAACATGGGAGTAAAGGGCCCTTTCCTCCCTTGAATGATTACTGCCTCCGCTACGCGTCGGACAGTAAACTTCATTCTCGGGAGGAAAAGTAGCACTTTCCTCCCTTGTTATACAAATAGCTATTCCACCTACCTTTACCCAAAGTATACATTTCCTGACCTGATTGTAGGGAGCAAAGTCGTACTTTTTGACTTTTTCTCCCTAGGGAGTAAAAGTAAAAGTGACGTCATGGTATGTCATTGATGAAATAACCTATTGACGCTTATTGACGCCCTATGCCCTATACAATATCCTTTTTTGTATTATGTAAGTATTTATACATTTTAACGTTTATTTATAGAACACATTTTGTAGAATGGTAAAAAACAGTCGATTGTTATTTTGATTTAACAATGTTTATGTTACCGGCCAAATCCGATTTCAGGTTGGCCTAGGCCAAACTAATTTGTCGTAAACTCGATAGGATAAACTAGTTTAGCCTAGGCCAAACTAGTTTATCCTGATATTAATACGGACACTGCAGGATAAACTAGTTCGGCCTAGCATAAACATTATAGTGTACCTACAAAGCCAAAATAATAGATAAACTGAATAAAATACTCTGTAATTATTGGATGTAAGATAGATAATTATTTTTATTAAAACGATAATGGTTCGTCGTTAAAACTAATGGATAATTGGTTTGGACAAACAATCGTATTATAAAAAACCTCAATTATAAAAATTATTATTTATTTTTCTGAGTGCTTTGGTGACACTTATAATTGCATAGTATCATTGCCTTCTTGCACTTGCATCTGTTTGTGGAGCAGTTTTTGTTGCAACTGCAATTGACAATACCTTGTCCTGAACCAACTGAATTTCTCGTAGCTTATTAACACATTCGTGGACACGACTGCATATACTTACTTACAAACTGAACTTACTGAATTTCTCGTAGCTTATTAACACATTCGTGGACACGACTGCATATACTTACAAAGATACGTGACTGTCTGCATATGAAGTCGTATCCGTGAATGTGTTAAGTAAGAAAAAATAAACCCAGAATATAATTTCTGAAGGACAACAAGTTTGGTGCCAACTTTGTAAAATCCTTCGTCATTTGTCTGAAAAATAACTCCAATGATGTTTCTGAGATCACCTTTGCCTGTTAGCATCACTGTCTTCTCTTAAGTTATCTTCATCCTGGACGTCATTTATGATTTCTTGCTGCAACGATGAAGTTGAGAGTCCTAAACCAAGGCTCTAAATAATATCGTTAATGGTTGCAACTACGAGAGATTCAGTTGAATCAGAACAAGGTTTTTTTCAAACACCTGCGACAAAAACTGTTCCATAAACTATGATATTCCGTAATTCTATGTGTTAGCAAAGCACTGCATGAAAAAACATATAATAGTTTATACAATTATAATTATTGTTTTTATAAAAAAAAAACACTGCATATTTTTTATATTGTGACACGATTATGTCACACCACTGTTTTCAGCTCCTGGTCTATTTATTATAATTTAACAGACCCTATTTGTTTGTGAATGCTCTTAAAAGGGGGACCTTTTTAAGAGGTTCACACCTCGATATTTCTTTTTCATTCTAGAAAATGCTTATTTGATATTTATGTAAATAACCTTTCGATTGATATTCTAGAATAAGATGAATTCTTCCGTAATAATCTATCTTATTCTGGAACATTGTAATAATGAATAAATAGGGGTTTTCGGAATTAGTAAGTCAGTTGTGAATTTGAAAACGTCGTGTACTTTGATATTAACAGGCGCGGTATATTTTTGCGGTATATTTTTGAATTTGTAATTAGAAAAATCTCAGATTTAGTGTAATAAATAAATTAGATATCGTAGTTTGTAAAATAAAAGATATAAATTCAGTGTTTTTCATTTGTTTAGTTGTAAGTTATTAAAAATAAATAAAGTCAACTAAAATTAAACATTAGTGCCTAAAAGATCATAGAAAAGAAAAGTCAGTTTTGAAACATTGGTGATCAGAAGTGGATAATAATAAAGAAAATAATATATATATATATATATATATATATATATATATATATATATATATATATATATAAACAAAACAATCAATTATTGCATTCCATAAGAAGGTAACTGCTAAACAATTTTTGGCGGTGTTGCCAAATCTGAAAAAAGCACTGAGAAATAGGGAAGAAAGAAATAAATACCCTTTTAAATAGGCCAGTCTAAGAAGGGCAAAAATCTCCGCGAGGTTGAATCGGATTTTTGCACTTACCGCAGACAGCCAAATTATACGTGTGTAAAAAATATATTTAGTATATCAAATAGTAACAATCGAATACTAACAACATGGAAGAATTCATAAAAGATTTGCGAGAAAAATTGGACAGAATGGAAACAAGGGATACGAGGATAGAGCAAAAATTGGATGGAATCCAAGAAGAGCTTAAAGAATTAAGAAATCAAAACCAGGAGCTGAAAAGAGAAAATATGCTACTAAAGCAAGAAATGAGTGAAATAAGAGCAGAAAATAAACAAATGAAAGCTGAAATTAAAGAAGTGCGAGAAGAAATGGAAACGCTAAGCAAACTAAAATTTAAGGAGGCAGTGCCAAAAAGACTAAGCGACCTAGAGGATAGAACGGAAAGAGAGGAGAAAAAGAAAATTGAGAAAAACGTAATAGTCAGGGGAATTAAAATAGGAGAAGAAAATGTAAAAGAAGATCTAGAAAATTTACTAAAAATAAAACTTAACGTTGAAGCTAAAATAGAACAAACAGAGATAATTAGACCAAGAAATTCACAGCCGTTCATAATAGCAAAATTGGAAAATATACAAGATAAAAAGAAAATAATGGAACAAAAGAAAATCCTCAAAGGTACAAAAATATTTATCGACGAACAAAGAACCTATGAAGAACGAAGAATACACAGGCAAGTAAAGAAAAGAGCAGAGGTGGAAAAGGAAGCAGGGAAGAAAGTGAAGATGGGCTTCAAAAAAATATGGATAGACGATCAACTTTGGGAATGGAATAACATAATAAAAGACTTAAAGCTGAAGTGTACTGGAAACAACAGAGAAAATCCAAAAAACTGAAAGAATCAAACCGAAGGATAGTGGAAACAGACCCGGCTAAGGAAATGGATAATGATAATAATAAATCAATGTACAAGAAAAAGAGGAATAAAATTAACATGAATAAAAGAGCTAAACCCATTAAAATTGGATCATGGAATATCCAGACCATGCTAAAAGTAGGGAAAATGCAGGAAATTGCTTTAGAAATGGAAAAATACGAACTAGAAATACTAGCACTACAGGAGATACGATGGAAAAATGAAGGAACAGTTAAGAAGAAAAACTTTACTATGTATTACTCAGGAGAAGATAAACAGGGGAAAAATGGAACAGCTTTTATGGTGAGCAAAAGAATGAGAGAAAAAGTTATACATTTCAAAGCTATTAATGGAAGAATCTCCTACATCAGAATCGAAAATAAACAAGCCAATATATCTTTAGTTAACTGCTACGCACCTACCGAGGAAGCAGACCAACAAGATAAAATGGAATTCTATGAACTTTTAGAAGAAACCTGCGAAAATATTCCTAGGAACGATATCTTAATAATACTGGGAGAGTTTAACGCGCAAGTGGGAAAAGAGAGCTACAACCAAAATGTGGCAGGTAAAGAAACGATCCACAATGTCACAAACGATAACGGGGCAAAAGTTTGCAATCTGGCAGCAGCAACAAATACCTACATCGTCAGTACGAAATTTATTCATAAAAGGGAACACAAGATAACCTGGATGTTACCAGGGAGAGCAGATGGCAACCAAATAGATCATGTTTTGATTTCGAAAAAATGGACAAAGATAATACAAGATGTGAGATCCTTTAGAGGAGCAAACGCTGACACTGACCACATACTCTTAATAGCCAAAATGAAGATGAAAATCATCAAAGCTAACAATAAAGTAAGAAAAAGAAGGAAGTGGAACTTAACCAAATTAAAAGTGCAACAAACAAAACAAGAGTATTCAGAGGAATTAGTACAAAAACTAAAGAGATACGATGGCACGAACGTAGAAGAGGAATGGAAAAATATAAAAATGAGCATCATAGAGGCTGCGGAGCAAACCATAGGACCTCAAGAAAATAAAAAAACTAAAGAATGGTTTGACGAAGAATGTCGATACCAAAGTCAACTGAAAACGCTGGCACGAAACAAATGGCTTGAAAATAGCGGACAAGAGGAAAGAGAACAATACCAGAAAGAAAAGAGAGAAGCGGCCAAACTTTATAAAAGAAAGAAAGAGACATGGATCTCAGATCAGATGCAAGAGATTGAAACAACTAATAGAGACAACAAAAAATTGTTTGAATATATAAAACAACAATATAATGGTAACAAAGTGACCAGCAAAATAAGCAAAAAAGATTGGGAAAATCACTTTAAAGATATAAATACAAGCAACCAAGCAATCGACACAGAAGAAGAAGATATAACAGATAACCGAGATGAAGAAGAAGATGCACCTACCTACCAAGAATTTATAGAAGTAGTAAAACAACTAAAATCTGACAAAACTCCAGGACCAGATGAGATTAACAATGAACTTATTGCAAATGGAGGAGATGACCTTCTAAACCGTATATATAAATTAATGGTCAGTATATGGGAAAAGGAATACATGCCTGAAGAATGGAAGAAAGGACTCATTATACCAGTTTTTAAAAAAGGAGACCCAACGCTTTGCAGCAATTATAGAGCAATTACGCTATTACATACAACATATAAGATCATGACAACAATTATAAGAAATCGGCTAACCAGATACACAGAAAAAAACTTAGGACCATATCAACAGGGATTTAGAAAAGGGAGATCAACAATTGATGCAATCCACGTTTTAACGCAAACAATAGAAAAAAGTTACGAACATGGCATAGAATTGCACATATTGTTTATTGATTTCCAGCAGGCTTTCGACAGCATCTACAGAAAACAGCTATTAAAAGAAATGAAAAATATGAATATACCTGCAAAATTAATAAGTTTGACCAGAATGACAATGATGGACACAACAGCAAAGGTCAAAACAGTGGATGGTGAAACGAAGAATATCAACATAGAACACGGGGTAAGACAAGGTGACAGCCTATCGACAACGCTCTTTAATATAGCCTTGGAGGGAGTAATTAAAAACACAGGACTAACAAAAAAGACAATAATCCAAAGTTCTACACAAATAATAGGGTATGCAGACGACCTAGGGTTGATAGCCCGTGACAAGAGAAGTCTAGAAGATGCACTGCTAACATTGACAAGAGAGGCAAAAATCAGGGGGTTAATAATTAATCAGAAAAAAACAAAATACTTAATAAGTACGAGAAATCAAGACCAAGTAAATAGAATAAAAGAGATAAGAATAAGTGATAATGTATTCCAAAGGGTTGACTGCTTTAAATACTTAGGAGTGATAGTAGATGGTCAAAACAGAAGAAGCATAGAGATAAATGAAAGAGTTAAAGCAGGGAATAGGGCATTCTGGAAATACCACAAGTTACTTAAAGATAAAAACCTAAGCAAGAAAACAAAGACAAAGATATATAGAGCGGCAATTAGACCAGTCATCACTTATGGAGCAGAAGCAATGTGCCTTACAAAAAAAGATGAAGAAAAACTGAGAATAATAGAAAGAAAAATTATTAGAAGAATACATGGCCCAATCAAAACAGATCAAGGAGAAATACGAATTCTGATGAATCACGAAATAAGAAATCTAATGGAAGGAGAAGATATAGTGAGATTCATTAAAGCACAAAGGCTAAAATGGTTTGGCCACATCCAACGAAGAGAAGCAGATGCACTAATTAGGCAGATAACAAATTGGACGCCAGTAATAAACAGACCTAGAGGAAGACCGAAAATAAGATGGGAAGACCAACTGCGAGAGGATGTATCCAATATGGAAATTACAGGCTGGAGAGAAAAAATACAGAATAGGAAAGAATGGAAACAGATTACAGAAAAAGCAAAAAAACACGAAAATCTATAAAGGATAATGAAGAGGAATTATGCGGACCAATCCACCGCATGAAATGGATTAAAAGAGCTCATGAACCTGAGCGACCTATACTCTAAACTAGAGTGACCGGTCTATATATATATATATATATATATATATATAGCCTTGGAGGGGATATATATATATATATATATTGATGCACGTTAAGTTGTGACTTCCGGTATACAGAAGGGGCTGTCCGACTTCCACCTTTTCTACTAGGAATTATTTTTTAAAAATTGTGTATTTGGTAAAAGGGGGGCTTATAAAATGGGTCTACCTATTGAGGGGAAAGGATTTACCAAAATAAATTTTGTATATATATACGTATATACCGAAGCGTACAGCATACGTTATGGCTTCCATATATAGGGTAGTTCAAGGCGCGTTGTCACTTCCAGCGGTGTTGTCATATTTTGGAAGTCACAACGACTCGTCTGCTAGATTTACCTCCTATTTTGAGCGTAATGTGTGATCTTTTGAAACTTTTACTGTGAATACAGTTGTCTGTGTTTTAAAGTTGTCT
Organism: Diabrotica virgifera virgifera; assembly: GCF_917563875.1. NCBI lineage: Eukaryota > Metazoa > Arthropoda > Insecta > Coleoptera > Chrysomelidae > Diabrotica > Diabrotica virgifera. The sequence goes on along the minus strand of NC_065444.1, from coordinate 141,683,005 downwards.
ATTTAAATTAAAATATTGATATTCTTTTGATTATACAGGTTTACAAAAAAATACATTTCGGACTATTTGACGAAACCATATGACTAGGGGGGTTTTTGGGGTCGCTGGTTACGAATCCGGGGTTCGCTAACCTCTATCACGTCAGGTAAAGGTTATTTCAAGGACAAATCAAGATAAATCGACAGTCGCTCTAAAAAAGTATATTAGGAGGGTTTTGGGGTCGCTTATAACGAATCCAGGATCCGCTGACCTCTATCACGTTTAGCTGAAGGTCATTTCGAGGTCAAATCAAGATAAGTCAACACAATCGCTGTGAAAAAGTATATTAGGGTGTTTTTGGGGTCCCTGATCACAAAACTGGGGCCCGTTGAGCTCAACCACGTCAGGTAAAGGCCATTTCAAGGTCAAATCAATTTTGTTAACTCAACCTGATTTGAACTTGAAATGACCTTTACATGACGTAGTAAAGCTCAAAACTCCCTATACTTTCAGAGCAATTGTGTCAATTTATGTTGATTTGACCTTAAAATGACGTTGAAGTAGACGAGATAGAGGTCAGCGGACTCCGGATTCATCTTCAGCGACCCCAAGAACCCCCTAATATACTTTTTCAGAGCGACTGTCGATTTATCTTGATTTGACCTTGAAATGACCTTTACCTGACGCGATAGAGGTGAGCAGACCCCGGATTTGTGATCAGCCACTCCAAAAACCCCCTTGTCATATGGTTTCGTCAAATTGTCCGAAATTTAGTTTTTTTTGTAAACCTGTGTTATTTATGATAATATGATTGATATTTATTTTAACAAAAATACTAATATATTATTATTGCTGTAAAATGGATTTATTGGAATTAATTAAAAAAGTGTTAATAGTAAGTCTTTATTTATGAAAATTATATCAAAAATGTTAATAAATAAATTTGAACTTATAGAAAATTTTAATATTTTAGATTTTATTACAGGCACCGTCCTTTTAATTTTTGATGTACCAATAATAATATGTAATAAAAAATTAAATGGCTAAACCCTCCAGGTGGGGATTACCCGCTAAAAAGCTATCTAGATCCATCTTTTTCGAGCAGATTTTTCCCAATCTGCTACTCGATACTATTGACTATGCTTCTCCATTTCTTTCTATCCTCTTTTGTTTTTCTGCTAGTCTCTAATTCCTGCCCTATATAAATCTTCCTTTAATTCCTGTAACCATTTATTCTAGTTCCTCCGCGTCTCCTTCTAACTCCGGGTCTCCATTGTAAAATTGAGTTTATAGTTGTTGCGCTACCTGCTCTCCATATATGCCCCAACAATCCAACTCTGTGCCCAAATCTGAAAATCTGGAATAATATCTACCCGGGTCGAAACATTTTTTTTTAATATATGAAAATAGTTATTTATGAAACGGAGTGAGTGCTATACATCGCGTAAGTTCGCAAAAAGTACTTCACGCACAATTTCATACAATATTTTATCTACGATAAACAAATAAAAATACTGTAACTCTTCGTCACTGGAATTCATTTCTATTCTACAATTCTTAGAACTGTGACATATAAAAATTCTAATTTCTTTCAAACCACAAAACTGTCAAATTTTTTTTTTGTAATTTATTGCTCATTATGTCATCACCTCTCTTGTGCTCTGCACAAGAGATCTAAGGTTAGAGCTAAGAATAAGGTTGGCTAGGTGCTACGTTTTCTCGACTCTGTTTTACGGAATGGAAGCTTGGACCTTGAATGCGGCATCAATGAAAAAACTGGAATCATTCGAGATGTGGGTATATAGAAGAATTCTGAAAATATCATGGACAGAACACGTCACAAACAAAGAGGTTCTGAGAAAGGTGAATAAAGAAATGGAAGTCTTAAATACAATTAAAACCAGAAAATTGGAATATCTCGGACATATTACACGTGGAGAGAGATACAACTTGCTCCAACTCATTATGCAGGGAAAGATTCAAGGAAAAAGAAGCATAGGGAGACGCAGAATATCGTGGTTGCGCAACCTGAGAGAATGGTACGGATGTACATCAAACGAACTTTTCAGAGCAGCCGTCTCCAAGGTCCGAATAGCTATGATGATTGCCGACCTCCTTCGCGGAGATGGCACTTGAAGAAAAAGAAGATGTCATCACCATGAAACGCGAAAGTTAAGAAAGAATATTTAATTATATGAAAGTGTGTCAAAAACAGTGAGAAAAAGTAAATCCCATTTAAAATACATTGTTACTTCATGCTTACTTTAAAGCACTGCTATCTATAATGACAGTTTTCACAAACTAAAAATTTATATATTATAATATGACATAGAGTAGATAAAAGTCATTTATTAATTATTAATTGATTATAGTCAGAAGAAAATTAGATCATGCACCCCTTGTTTTTTATAATTGTTAACATACTAAATTACATATCCAATAATTATTGTTATCCATTAAATAGATCGATGCAGATCGGCCTTATATCGGATCCTCTTCTATTAGTCCGTTCGCTGACGGTAAAATATTGCAAAACCCATAAATTTTAAAAAACCACTTAAGATTGACATGAAATTTGGCATACACATAGGTAACATATCAAAGAAGAAAATTGATATTGTGCCGATGTTTTCTTTTGCCAAGCAGACATTCCGTTAACAATTTTAATCACAACATAATATCAATGTTAAAGTATTATTAGAGCAACGCGTTATGGTGTCACATTTCTTTTAATGACGGACGCACAAAATATTTTAATGACGGATCCCACACTAGAACCAGATTTTTATTACCTACTGCTGATAAGGTAAAGAGTTATTAAATATCACTCGTTGTCATCTCTGTGTTAATTTGAAATAATAAAATATAAATATTGTAGTTTTGTATTCTAAAATATTTGGAAAAAATATCTATGTATTTTTTTTTTCATTTAGGTACACATCATTTTAAGGGATTGTCCGGAAGAGTACAGGCTCAATATATCGGCAAATGAATTTTGTTTTAAATACCGTCCGTATAGAGGAGGTGCTCGTTGGGGATAGGCGCAAAATCTTAGTCCAGTGCTAATTAAATGCATTAATTTTTTTCGAATTCTGAGAAAACTAATAAGTATTTTTGAAAAATTTAAACGCAGAATGGAAGCTTACATTATTACCGAGGGCAGAAAGTCCCTGAAAACTTATATAATGTTTATTTTAATAACTTATATACCTAATATATGTTTATTTTAATAAAGATAATGGGATGAAAAAACAAGAGAAAAGTTAGTGTGATTTTTAATTTCGAATATTTCATTCAAAAGAAACTTTTTTGTATTCTAAGGGACTTTCGGTCCCCCGTAATAATGTTATCTTTCATTCTGGGTGTATGTTTTAAAAAATATTTATTAGTTTTCTCAGGATTCGAAAAAAATAAATGTATTTAAATAGCATTGGACAGAGATTTTGCGCCTACCCTCTTAAGAGAGAGTTTACTGTATTTTATATTATTACTAGAATTTATTACTTTAAACTTTTTATCGCTCTTGATTCATTTTATCGTGTATTTAACTCCATTCAATTGTAATTGTACATTCAATTTTTTTTGTAATTTTTACACGTTTTATTACTTTCGAAATAACAATAACTATAAAATCGATTTTTCAGCCTACTTGGGTCAAAAAATACACAATTTTCGGAAATTTCGTTAAATGAGAACATTTACCTACATTTCTTGTATTTAAGCTTTTAATAAGATTTTTAAAAATAATTTAGATTATTTAATAGATACATTCACCGGCACGAAAAACGGGCACCCCAAAAAATGGGTCATTTTTGATGGCTCGTATCTCCTAAACCTATTCTCCGATTTAAGTATTTCTTTAATATGTTATAGCCTTATTCTTTAACTAAATCGCTGTAATAATATTGTTTCTAGACAGGTAAATTATCATTGTATACTGGGCGTACCAATCAAACTGTTTTTTTTTTCAATTTTCACAACACTCTGTGGAATATTATTCTAGCCTTTATACAATATTGAAATTAAAACCCAACTATAGCCCCAGATTTTCTTAATGTTCTGTTTGTTATTCATTCGCTTATGTTGGATAATAAAAAAGTTAGGGACTTTAACAATTAAACATGTTCTTTATCAATACATGGTGTTTCTAAATAAGTGCGACAAACTTTAAGGGGTAATTCTGCATGAAAAAATAATGATCATTTACTTGATAAAGCTATGTCCGCAAATGCTTGCAAATATAAAATTATTTTGCCAAACTATCATTATTTTTTCATGCAGAAATTACCCCTTAAAATTTGTCGCACTTATATTTAGAAACACCTGTATCGATAAAGAACATGGCTAGTTGTTAAAGTCCTTAACTTTTTTATTATCCAACGTAAGCGAATGAATAAAAAAACAGAATGTTAATAAAACCTGGAGCTATAGTTAGGCTTTAATTTAAATATTTTATAAAGGCTAGAATATTCCACAGGGTGTTGTGAAAATTGAGAAAAAAACCCAGTTTGATTGGTACACCCGGTATACAATGAAAATTTACCTGTCTATCAACAATGTTATCATAGCTATATTGTTAAATAATAAGGCTATAACATATTAAAAACATTACTTAAATCGGACCAAAGGTTTGGGAGATACGAGACATCAAAAATTACCCATTTTTTTAGGGTGCCCGTTTTTCGTGCCGGTGAGTGTAGATTAAATTAGAAGTTCATTGTAAAAAAGGAAGTAAACAAAAACACGAGAAAAATGAATTTATATAAGTAAATAGGTAAGTAAATATTATAGATTGAAATAAGTACAGAAAATATATAATTATAGAGATATATAATCACTTATTGTACCTTCATTTAAGGCTAACTTTAAAAGTAAAGCAGATCTGCTATTATTCAAGTTTAAAAACAAAAGGCACACAAAACACTAAGTACGATTAGGACCGCGAATCTACAACAGATAAATGTCTGGAAACCGTTACACAGGGTTGCCAAAAAACGGAAGTCACACCGAGCGGTGTGGTATACGGAAGACGCTACGCGTTGTGTACATAACCTGTATAGTAGCACGGGAGCGACACTAGCGCTGGTGATATACCGTCGAACTAAAATCTGATCTTATGAGTATGTTAGATACGATATGACTTCCAGCGAAATTTTTAATATAAGCCTTCTGATACCATCTAGTAGCCAAATTCGTAAAAATATAGGCAAAACGTTGTGACTTCCGAAATCGGAAGTCATAACGGTATATATGAAGTAACAACGTATTACGAGAATCTACTTTGGAAGTCACATGGATACATGTATCAATATATATATATATATATATATATATATATATATATATATATATATATATATATATATATATATATACAAGTAGTATTTTGATTGACTTGATTGGAAATACGAATTTCACAAATTTTTTGGGTATTGAAGTCAAATTGGGGCTTTAAAGTATACTATTGTCTAATATTCGAGCTTTCGGAAATGTTTACTCATTACTATTTGTTCTTTGATAAATATTCTAATATTTTTTTTTTCTTATTGCATTGTAGACATTCTTGAAAAAGGAAATAAACATTTCCGAAAGCTCGAATATTAGACAATAGTATACTTTAAAGCCCCAATTTGACTTCAATACCCAAAAAATTTGTGAAATTTATATATATATATATATATATATATATATATATATATATATATATATATATATACGAATTTCACAAATTTTTTGGGTATTGAAGTCAAATTGGGGCTTTAAAGTATACTATTGTCTAATATTCGAGCTTTCGAAAATGTTTATTTCCTTTTTCAAGAATGTCTACAATGCAATAAGATAAAAAAAATATTAGAATATTTATCAAAGAACAAATAGTAATGAGTAACTTACCAGAATTTAGATTATAAAAAAATGTTGGTTACTATACATAAGATTAAAAATATCAATGGTAAAATATCAATTAAAATATATAAATTTTTATTGTTTTTTATGTTATTCAAAATGTACAACAGCCGTTTACCATTGATATTTTTAATCTTATGTATAGTAACCAACATTTTTTTATAATCTAAATTCTGGTAAGTTACTCATTACTATTTGTTCTTTGATAAATATTCTAATATTTTTTTTATCTCATTGCATTGTAGACATTCTTGAAAAAGGAAATAAACATTTTCGAAAGCTCGAATATTAGACAATAGTATACTTTAAAGCCCCAATTTGACTTCAATACCCAAAAAATTTGTGAAATTCGTATTTCCAATCAAGTCAATCAAAATACTACTTGTATATATATATATATATATATATATATATATATATATATATATATATATATATATAAAATGAATAATTTTGGGGAATGCAGTTAATGTGTTTTGGGCTGATTAGAAGTGAAACACTTTGAACTTTTGTCGAGCTTTCGGACAATTTATTTCCTTTATCAAGACAATCTAAAAATACAAATGTTTAAATTTAGATGAAAACTAGAAAAATAAAAACTTACTGCTCGTGGTTTACAAAATAACTAACATACTTATAAAAAACATAAAAATTATTTCTAAAAAATATAAATTGTAAACGTAAATTAATTTTGAAATATGTCAAAAAGACATTAATCAAATGTAGTTAGACTACTTTAATAACTCGATAGATTGGGAAAGAAGTTAGTTAACAGTGTATAAAATAATGATATAAAGATGTAAGTAAATTTGAAGTAATAATTATTAGTAAAAAAAAAACTGAGAGTAATGTAAAACAAGTTGATTTAGAATGTTATAAATATTTTTTTTCTTTTGATACTATTTAGTGAAATTTTAAAAATTAATAAGACCAAATTGTTTATAAAATGCATAAATTAGTAATATCAGATCTCAAAATTAAAGTCAAAGTTAGTAAAAATTACAGTCAAAGTTAGTTAGTCAAAGCCAAAATGTTATTATAAATAATGCTTATATTATTGATATCAGATCTCTTATTAATACAATTTGATTTTTTTATCCAAACCATTTCTTTAAATTCTCTTTTACGTAAATTTACTTCTCTTTCCAAAATTGTTGCTTCTTGAAAAATGAAAACATGATCCTCATTAATAACATGCTCTGCCAATGCACAAGAAGGGATATTTCTCTTGATATCACTTTTATGAGACGTTAGTCTAAGAGATAGGTTACGTGAAGTCTGTCCGATGTAACATTTACCACAAGTACTACAAGGTATGGAGTAAATAACATTAGAACTCTCCATAATTTTTAGCGGAGTCTTAGTTCTGGTATAAAGACTGTTCAAAGTTTTGACATTTTTAGTAGCAATTTTAATGTTTTTGTTTTGTTTAAATAACTTAATTAATTTTGGTGTTAAAGATGGTAGATATGGTAAAGAAAAATAAGATAAGGTAGGTATAATTTCTATCTCTGTTCCTTGTTCATTGATATCTGCCTGCAGTGTTCTATTATAATTAGTGCTAAAAATTAATTTATTTAATAAACCCCTAGGATATCCATTTTCTAGTAAAATTTCTCTTAATTTTGTGAGGTCACTATTAATAAAATCCATATGTGATAGTTTACATATTCTGTTTTTTAGACCTAAGATCAAGTTAATTTTCATTTTATAAGGATGATGTGAAAGGTAATGAATATAGCGATTACTACAAAGAGGTTTTCTGTACCATTGAGCTCTGAGGATATTATTAGAATCTCTGTGAATCAGCAAATCTAAGAAAGGTAAGCAATTGTTTACCTCTCTTTTGTAAGTAAATTGGATATTTTCATTCCAATTATTAAAAATAGACAATGTATACTCAATTTTTTCCGATGGTAAAGCCAAAATTAAATCATCTACAAACCTCTTTATAAAGGGGATTGGAAAATTAATTTTACTTCTTACATCACTAATTAGGTCATCAAATAATTATAGATGATTTAATTTTGGCTTTACCATCGGAAAAAATTGAGTATACATTGTCTATTTTTAATAATTGGAATGAAAATATCCAATTTACTTACGAAAGAGAGGTAAACAATTGCTTACCTTTCTTAGATTTGCTGATTCACAGAGATTCTAATAATATCCTCAGAGCTCAATGGTACAGAAAACCTCTTTGTAGTAATCGCTATATTCATTACCTTTCACATCATCCTTATAAAATGAAAATTAACTTGATCTTAGGTCTAAAAAACAGAATATGTAAACTATCACATAGGGATTTTATTAATAGTGGCCTCACAAAATTAAGAGAAATTTTACTAGAAAATGGATATCCTAGGGGTTTATTAAATAAATTAATTTTTATCACTAATTATAATAGAACAGTGCAGGCAGATATCAATGAACAAGGAACAGAGATAGAAATTATACCTACCTTATCTTATTTTTCTTTACCATATCTACCATCTTTAACACCAAAATTAATTAAGTTATTTAAACAAAACAAAAACATTAAAATTGCTACTAAAAATGTCAAAACTTTGAACAGTCTTTATACCAGAACTAAGACTCCGCTAAAAATTATGGAGAGTTCTAATGTTATTTACTCCATACCTTGTAGTACTTGTGGTAAATGTTACATCGGACAGACTTCACGTAACCTATCTCTTAGACTAACGTCTCATAAAAGTGATATCAAGAGAAATATCCCTTCTTGTGCATTGGCAGAGCATGTTATTAATGAGGATCATGTTTTCATTTTTCAAGAAGCAACAATTTTGGAAAGAGAAGTAAATTTACGTAAAAGAGAATTTAAAGAAATGGTTTGGATAAAAATATCAAATTGTATTAATAAGAGATCTGATATCAATAATATAAGCATTATTTATAATAACATTTTGGCTTTGACTAACTAACTTTGACTGTAATTTTTACTAACTTTGACTTTAATTTTGAGATCTGATATTACTAATTTATGCATTTTATAAACAATTTGGTCTTATTAATTTTTAAAATTTCACTAAATAGTATCAAAAGAAAAAAAATATTTATAACATTCTAAATCAACTTGTTTTACATTACTATCAGTTCTTTTTTTACTAATAATTATAACTTCAAATTTACTTACATCTTTATATCATTATTTTATACACTGTTAACTAACTTCTTTCCCAATCTATCGAGTTATTAAAGTAGTCTAACTACATTTGATTAATGTTTTTTTGACATATTTCAAAATTAATTTACGTTTACAATTTATATTTTTTAGAAAGAATTTTTATGTTTTTTATAAGTATGTTAGTTATTTTGTAAACCACGAGCAGTAAGTTTTTATTTTTCTAGTTTTCATCTAAATTTAAACATTTGTATTTTTAGATTGTCTTGATAAAGGAAATAAATTGTCCGAAACCTCGACAAAAGTTCAAAGTGTTTCACTTCTAATCAGCCCAAAACACATTGACTGCATTCCCCAAAATTATTCATTTTGTATTATTAACAGTCACTACATATTAATAATTATATATATATATATATATATATATATATATATATATATATATATATATATATATATATATAAATTAAGGATCACTCGAAGAGTGGTGGGTTTTTCGGTCAATAGGTGGAGAAATAAGACAAAGAAGGTGGCTACTTCATCTATTTATTCGAAGACGTTTCGCTCTCTAATCAAAGAGCATCATCGGTTCATCTAAAAAGAATAATATGAAAAACCAAACATCCAAAGAGAAGTTAATACAACAGTGTTACCTCAAAAAGACATGTAGCAGTCAAAGGTATAAAATTGTAAAAAAAGCTTGAAACAATGAACCATTGAATCGTTAGGTTGTAGAAACAATCAATAAAAAGTACAGTTTACAGTTTAACAAAGATTTTTTTAATCACATGTATGATAACCACATGCTGCTTTTGCTGTTCAAAGTCTTTGTTAAACTGTAAACTGTACTTTTTATTGATTGTTTCTACAACCTAACGATTCAATGGTTCATTGTTTCAAGCTTTTTTTACAATTTTATACCTTTGACTGCTACATGTCTTTTTGAGGTAACACTGTTGTATTAACTTCTCTTTGGATGTTTGGTTTTTCATATTATTCTTTTTAGATGAACCGATGATGCTCTTTGATTAGAGAGCGAAACGTCTTCGAATAAATAGATGAAGTAGCCACCTTCTTTGTCTTATTTCTCCACCTATTGACCGAAAAACCCACCACTCTTCGAGTGATCCTTAATTTATATTGGATTAACGGTCGTACTCCTTTTCTCGATATATATATATATATATATATATATATATATATATATATATATATATATATATATATATATTATAAAAACGTCCAAGGAGTAATTGGGTTACTAGTAAATAAAAAAGTACTGAGATAACAGCTGGGAAAACCCTGGTACTGAGGAAGCAATGAAAGACTGGTGCTTCAAAGTGAGTGTCTTTTATTTTGGTCAAGCTTGCGCCTATTGTTTTTAGGCTTCTTCAGGACTTGCTACAAAGAAGAACATTCTTTACAAATATGCTTAAAGATAGAACAAGCAATTCTTACCGAAATAGGTGCACTAGTGCTCAGTGAAAATAAGGATACATCTTTTACCTTGCCTTTTTTGTGTATACATAAGTAATACAGATATTTTTGTTGTTATTACTTAGCTAATAAAACCAGATATCGAAACTGAGTCAGATCTCTAAACAAATCTTCTATGTGTCAGTCAGACGTAAAAAAACGGAAGACGACGTTGACAATCGATGGATCGATAGGTATCATTTTGTAAATAAAAAAATCAACTTCTAACGACACTTGTCCAAATTTTCTTACAATGGATTAGGTTGAATAGGGAGGATCTGACTCAGTTTCGATATCTGGTTTTATTAGCTAAGTAATAACAACAAAAATATCTGTATTACTTATGTATACACAAAAAAGGCAAGGTAAAAGATGTATCCTTATTTTCACTGAGCACTAGTGCACCTATTTCGGTAAGAATTGCTTGTTCTATCTTTAAGCATATTTGTAAAGAATGTTCTTCTTTGTAGCAAGTCCTGAAGAAGCCTAAAAACAATAGGCGAAAGCTTGACCAAAATAAAAGACACTCACTTTGAAGCACCAGTCTTTCATTGATTCCTCAGTACCAGGGTGTTCCCAGCTGTTATCTCAGTACTTTTATATATATATATATATATATATATATATATATATATATATATATTTGTACAAATATTTTCGACCGTACTGTGTTATAGTGGTTTGAAGTTTATATATATATATATATATATATATATATATATATATATATATATATATGAAAGGAAACGGCAATTGCATTTTATTTCACTTCGACCACCACCGATATTCTACACGACGTGTTTCGAGCTCATGTCAAGCTCTCGTCAGGAACATCTAGGTGGATGGTCGAGGAGTAAGAAAATGCTTTTGGCCTTTCTGGTAATAATAAAATAACCAGACTTCAGTACACTTGGTACGACATCTATATGAATTAAACGAAAAGATTTCTCTGGTATACAGAAGAAATCCTTTCCGTAGCGGACGCGAAAATGTTAATTTCAAAGTCTTCATAAAAGACGATGAACGACAAAAGACACCTCTTTGTGTCACAGATTTGTCTACAAAGCCGCGTTATTCGCTACACATTCGTCAATAACGGAGAAGAACCGTGATATGAAAGGAAACGGCAATTGCATTTTATTTCACTTCGACCACCACCGATATTCTACACGACGTGTTTCGAGCTCATGTCAAGCTCTCGTCAGGAACATCTAGGTGGATGGTCGAGGAGTAAGAAAATGCTTTTGGCCTTTCTGGTAATAATAAAATAACCAGACTTCAGTACACTTGGTACGACATCTATATGAATTAAACGAAAAGATTTCTCTGGTATACAGAAGAAATCCTTTCCGTAGCGGACGCGAAAATGTTAATTTCAAAGTCTTCATAAAAGACGATGAACGACAAAAGACACCTCTTTGTGTCACAGATTTGTCTACAAAGCCGCGTTATTCGCTACACATTCGTCAATAACGGAGAAGAACCGTGATATGAAAGGAAACGGCAATTGCATTTTATTTCACTTCGACCACCACCGATATTCTACACGACGTGTTTCGAGCTCATGTCAAGCTCTCGTCAGGAACATCTAGGTGGATGGTCGAGGAGTAAGAAAATGCTTTTGGCCTTTCTGGTAATAATAAAATAACCAGACTTCAGTACACTTGGTACGACATCTATATGAATTAAACGAAAAGATTTCTCTGGTATACAGAAGAAATCCTTTCCGTAGCGGACGCGAAAATGTTAATTTCAAAGTCTTCATAAAAGACGATGAACGACAAAAGACACCTCTTTGTGTCACAGATTTGTCTACAAAGCCGCGTTATTCGCTACACATTCGTCAATAACGGAGAAGAACCGTGATATGAAAGGAAACGGCAATTGCATTTTATTTCACTTCGACCACCACCGATATTCTACACGACGTGTTTCGAGCTCATGTCAAGCTCTCGTCAGGAACATCTAGGTGGATGGTCGAGGAGTAAGAAAATGCTTTTGGCCTTTCTGGTAATAATAAAATAACCAGACTTCAGTACACTTGGTACGACATCTATATGAATTAAACGAAAAGATTTCTCTGGTATACAGAAGAAATCCTTTCCGTAGCGGACGCGAAAATGTTAATTTCAAAGTCTTCATAAAAGACGATGAACGACAAAAGACACCTCTTTGTGTCACAGATTTGTCTACAAAGCCGCGTTATTCGCTACACATTCGTCAATAACGGAGAAGAACCGTGATATGAAAGGAAACGGCAATTGCATTTTATTTCACTTCGACCACCACCGATATTCTACACGACGTGTTTCGAGCTCATGTCAAGCTCTCGTCAGGAACATCTAGGTGGATGGTCGAGGAGTAAGAAAATGCTTTTGGCCTTTCTGGTAATAATAAAATAACCAGACTTCAGTACACTTGGTACGACATCTATATGAATTAAACGAAAAGATTTCTCTGGTATACAGAAGAAATCCTTTCCGTAGCGGACGCGAAAATGTTAATTTCAAAGTCTTCATAAAAGACGATGAACGACAAAAGACACCTCTTTGTGTCACAGATTTGTCTACAAAGCCGCGTTATTCGCTACACATTCGTCAATAACGGAGAAGAACCGTGATATGAAAGGAAACGGCAATTGCATTTTATTTCACTTCGACCACCACCGATATTCTACACGACGTGTTTCGAGCTCATGTCAAGCTCTCGTCAGGAACATCTAGGTGGATGGTCGAGGAGTAAGAAAATGCTTTTGGCCTTTCTGGTAATAATAAAATAACCAGACTTCAGTACACTTGGTACGACATCTATATGAATTAAACGAAAAGATTTCTCTGGTATACAGAAGAAATCCTTTCCGTAGCGGACGCGAAAATGTTAATTTCAAAGTCTTCATAAAAGACGATGAACGACAAAAGACACCTCTTTGTGTCACAGATTTGTCTACAAAGCCGCGTTATTCGCTACACATTCGTCAATAACGGAGAAGAACCGTGATATGAAAGGAAACGGCAATTGCATTTTATTTCACTTCGACCACCACCGATATTCTACACGACGTGTTTCGAGCTCATGTCAAGCTCTCGTCAGGAACATCTAGGTGGATGGTCGAGGAGTAAGAAAATGCTTTTGGCCTTTCTGGTAATAATAAAATAACCAGACTTCAGTACACTTGGTACGACATCTATATGAATTAAACGAAAAGATTTCTCTGGTATACAGAAGAAATCCTTTCCGTAGCGGACGCGAAAATGTTAATTTCAAAGTCTTCATAAAAGACGATGAACGACAAAAGACACCTCTTTGTGTCACAGATTTGTCTACAAAGCCGCGTTATTCGCTACACATTCGTCAATAACGGAGAAGAACCGTGATATGAAAGGAAACGGCAATTGCATTTTATTTCACTTCGACCACCACCGATATTCTACACGACGTGTTTCGAGCTCATGTCAAGCTCTCGTCAGGAACATCTAGGTGGATGGTCGAGGAGTAAGAAAATGCTTTTGGCCTTTCTGGTAATAATAAAATAACCAGACTTCAGTACACTTGGTACGACATCTATATGAATTAAACGAAAAGATTTCTCTGGTATACAGAAGAAATCCTTTCCGTAGCGGACGCGAAAATGTTAATTTCAAAGTCTTCATAAAAGACGATGAACGACAAAAGACACCTCTTTGTGTCACAGATTTGTCTACAAAGCCGCGTTATTCGCTACACATTCGTCAATAACGGAGAAGAACCGTGATATGAAAGGAAACGGCAATTGCATTTTATTTCACTTCGACCACCACCGATATTCTACACGACGTGTTTCGAGCTCATGTCAAGCTCTCGTCAGGAACATCTAGGTGGATGGTCGAGGAGTAAGAAAATGCTTTTGGCCTTTCTGGTAATAATAAAATAACCAGACTTCAGTACACTTGGTACGACATCTATATGAATTAAACGAAAAGATTTCTCTGGTATACAGAAGAAATCCTTTCCGTAGCGGACGCGAAAATGTTAATTTCAAAGTCTTCATAAAAGACGATGAACGACAAAAGACACCTCTTTGTGTCACAGATTTGTCTACAAAGCCGCGTTATTCGCTACACATTCGTCAATAACGGAGAAGAACCGTGATATGAAAGGAAACGGCAATTGCATTTTATTTCACTATAGATGTCGTACCAAGTGTACTGAAGTCTGGTTATTTTATTATTACCAGAAAGGCCAAAAGCATTTTCTTACTCCTCGACCATCCACCTAGATGTTCCTGACGAGAGCTTGACATGAGCTCGAAACACGTCGTGTAGAATATCGGTGGTGGTCGAAGTGAAATAAAATGCAATTGCCGTTTCCTTTCATATCACGGTTCTTCTCCGTTATTGACGAATGTGTAGCGAATAACGCGGCTTTGTAGACAAATCTGTGACACAAAGAGGTGTCTTTTGTCGTTCATCGTCTTTTATGAAGACTTTGAAATTAACATTTTCGCGTCCGCTACGGAAAGGATTTCTTCTGTATACCAGAGAAATCTTTTCGTTTAATTCATATAGATGTCGTACCAAGTGTACTGAAGTCTGGTTATTTTATTATTACCAGAAAGGCCAAAAGCATTTTCTTACTCCTCGACCATCCACCTAGATGTTCCTGACGAGAGCTTGACATGAGCTCGAAACACGTCGTGTAGAATATCGGTGGTGGTCGAAGTGAAATAAAATGCAATTGCCGTTTCCTTTCATATCACGGTTCTTCTCCGTTATTGACGAATGTGTAGCGAATAACGCGGCTTTGTAGACAAATCTGTGACACAAAGAGGTGTCTTTTGTCGTTCATCGTCTTTTATGAAGACTTTGAAATTAACATTTTCGCGTCCGCTACGGAAAGGATTTCTTCTGTATACCAGAGAAATCTTTTCGTTTAATTCATATAGATGTCGTACCAAGTGTACTGAAGTCTGGTTATTTTATTATTACCAGAAAGGCCAAAAGCATTTTCTTACTCCTCGACCATCCACCTAGATGTTCCTGACGAGAGCTTGACATGAGCTCGAAACACGTCGTGTAGAATATCGGTGGTGGTCGAAGTGAAATAAAATGCAATTGCCGTTTCCTTTCATATCACGGTTCTTCTCCGTTATTGACGAATGTGTAGCGAATAACGCGGCTTTGTAGACAAATCTGTGACACAAAGAGGTGTCTTTTGTCGTTCATCGTCTTTTATGAAGACTTTGAAATTAACATTTTCGCGTCCGCTACGGAAAGGATTTCTTCTGTATACCAGAGAAATCTTTTCGTTTAATTCATATAGATGTCGTACCAAGTGTACTGAAGTCTGGTTATTTTATTATTACCAGAAAGGCCAAAAGCATTTTCTTACTCCTCGACCATCCACCTAGATGTTCCTGACGAGAGCTTGACATGAGCTCGAAACACGTCGTGTAGAATATCGGTGGTGGTCGAAGTGAAATAAAATGCAATTGCCGTTTCCTTTCATATCACGGTTCTTCTCCGTTATTGACGAATGTGTAGCGAATAACGCGGCTTTGTAGACAAATCTGTGACACAAAGAGGTGTCTTTTGTCGTTCATCGTCTTTTATGAAGACTTTGAAATTAACATTTTCGCGTCCGCTACGGAAAGGATTTCTTCTGTATACCAGAGAAATCTTTTCGTTTAATTCATATAGATGTCGTACCAAGTGTACTGAAGTCTGGTTATTTTATTATTACCAGAAAGGCCAAAAGCATTTTCTTACTCCTCGACCATCCACCTAGATGTTCCTGACGAGAGCTTGACATGAGCTCGAAACACGTCGTGTAGAATATCGGTGGTGGTCGAAGTGAAATAAAATGCAATTGCCGTTTCCTTTCATATCACGGTTCTTCTCCGTTATTGACGAATGTGTAGCGAATAACGCGGCTTTGTAGACAAATCTGTGACACAAAGAGGTGTCTTTTGTCGTTCATCGTCTTTTATGAAGACTTTGAAATTAACATTTTCGCGTCCGCTACGGAAAGGATTTCTTCTGTATACCAGAGAAATCTTTTCGTTTAATTCATATAGATGTCGTACCAAGTGTACTGAAGTCTGGTTATTTTATTATTACCAGAAAGGCCAAAAGCATTTTCTTACTCCTCGACCATCCACCTAGATGTTCCTGACGAGAGCTTGACATGAGCTCGAAACACGTCGTGTAGAATATCGGTGGTGGTCGAAGTGAAATAAAATGCAATTGCCGTTTCCTTTCATATCACGGTTCTTCTCCGTTATTGACGAATGTGTAGCGAATAACGCGGCTTTGTAGACAAATCTGTGACACAAAGAGGTGTCTTTTGTCGTTCATCGTCTTTTATGAAGACTTTGAAATTAACATTTTCGCGTCCGCTACGGAAAGGATTTCTTCTGTATACCAGAGAAATCTTTTCGTTTAATTCATATAGATGTCGTACCAAGTGTACTGAAGTCTGGTTATTTTATTATTACCAGAAAGGCCAAAAGCATTTTCTTACTCCTCGACCATCCACCTAGATGTTCCTGACGAGAGCTTGACATGAGCTCGAAACACGTCGTGTAGAATATCGGTGGTGGTCGAAGTGAAATAAAATGCAATTGCCGTTTCCTTTCATATCACGGTTCTTCTCCGTTATTGACGAATGTGTAGCGAATAACGCGGCTTTGTAGACAAATCTGTGACACAAAGAGGTGTCTTTTGTCGTTCATCGTCTTTTATGAAGACTTTGAAATTAACATTTTCGCGTCCGCTACGGAAAGGATTTCTTCTGTATACCAGAGAAATCTTTTCGTTTAATTCATATAGATGTCGTACCAAGTGTACTGAAGTCTGGTTATTTTATTATTACCAGAAAGGCCAAAAGCATTTTCTTACTCCTCGACCATCCACCTAGATGTTCCTGACGAGAGCTTGACATGAGCTCGAAACACGTCGTGTAGAATATCGGTGGTGGTCGAAGTGAAATAAAATGCAATTGCCGTTTCCTTTCATATCACGGTTCTTCTCCGTTATTGACGAATGTGTAGCGAATAACGCGGCTTTGTAGACAAATCTGTGACACAAAGAGGTGTCTTTTGTCGTTCATCGTCTTTTATGAAGACTTTGAAATTAACATTTTCGCGTCCGCTACGGAAAGGATTTCTTCTGTATACCAGAGAAATCTTTTCGTTTAATTCATATAGATGTCGTACCAAGTGTACTGAAGTCTGGTTATTTTATTATTACCAGAAAGGCCAAAAGCATTTTCTTACTCCTCGACCATCCACCTAGATGTTCCTGACGAGAGCTTGACATGAGCTCGAAACACGTCGTGTAGAATATCGGTGGTGGTCGAAGTGAAATAAAATGCAATTGCCGTTTCCTTTCATATCACGGTTCTTCTCCGTTATTGACGAATGTGTAGCGAATAACGCGGCTTTGTAGACAAATCTGTGACACAAAGAGGTGTCTTTTGTCGTTCATCGTCTTTTATGAAGACTTTGAAATTAACATTTTCGCGTCCGCTACGGAAAGGATTTCTTCTGTATACCAGAGAAATCTTTTCGTTTAATTCATATAGATGTCGTACCAAGTGTACTGAAGTCTGGTTATTTTATTATTACCAGAAAGGCCAAAAGCATTTTCTTACTCCTCGACCATCCACCTAGATGTTCCTGACGAGAGCTTGACATGAGCTCGAAACACGTCGTGTAGAATATCGGTGGTGGTCGAAGTGAAATAAAATGCAATTGCCGTTTCCTTTCATATCACGGTTCTTCTCCGTTATTGACGAATGTGTAGCGAATAACGCGGCTTTGTAGACAAATCTGTGACACAAAGAGGTGTCTTTTGTCGTTCATCGTCTTTTATGAAGACTTTGAAATTAACATTTTCGCGTCCGCTACGGAAAGGATTTCTTCTGTATACCAGAGAAATCTTTTCGTTTAATTCATATAGATGTCGTACCAAGTGTACTGAAGTCTGGTTATTTTATTATTACCAGAAAGGCCAAAAGCATTTTCTTACTCCTCGACCATCCACCTAGATGTTCCTGACGAGAGCTTGACATGAGCTCGAAACACGTCGTGTAGAATATCGGTGGTGGTCGAAGTGAAATAAAATGCAATTGCCGTTTCCTTTCATATCACGGTTCTTCTCCGTTATTGACGAATGTGTAGCGAATAACGCGGCTTTGTAGACAAATCTGTGACACAAAGAGGTGTCTTTTGTCGTTCATCGTCTTTTATGAAGACTTTGAAATTAACATTTTCGCGTCCGCTACGGAAAGGATTTCTTCTGTATACCAGAGAAATCTTTTCGTTTAATTCATATAGATGTCGTACCAAGTGTACTGAAGTCTGGTTATTTTATTATTACCAGAAAGGCCAAAAGCATTTTCTTACTCCTCGACCATCCACCTAGATGTTCCTGACGAGAGCTTGACATGAGCTCGAAACACGTCGTGTAGAATATCGGTGGTGGTCGAAGTGAAATAAAATGCAATTGCCGTTTCCTTTCATATCACGGTTCTTCTCCGTTATTGACGAATGTGTAGCGAATAACGCGGCTTTGTAGACAAATCTGTGACACAAAGAGGTGTCTTTTGTCGTTCATCGTCTTTTATGAAGACTTTGAAATTAACATTTTCGCGTCCGCTACGGAAAGGATTTCTTCTGTATACCAGAGAAATCTTTTCGTTTAATTCATATAGATGTCGTACCAAGTGTACTGAAGTCTGGTTATTTTATTATTACCAGAAAGGCCAAAAGCATTTTCTTACTCCTCGACCATCCACCTAGATGTTCCTGACGAGAGCTTGACATGAGCTCGAAACACGTCGTGTAGAATATCGGTGGTGGTCGAAGTGAAATAAAATGCAATTGCCGTTTCCTTTCATATCACGGTTCTTCTCCGTTATTGACGAATGTGTAGCGAATAACGCGGCTTTGTAGACAAATCTGTGACACAAAGAGGTGTCTTTTGTCGTTCATCGTCTTTTATGAAGACTTTGAAATTAACATTTTCGCGTCCGCTACGGAAAGGATTTCTTCTGTATACCAGAGAAATCTTTTCGTTTAATTCATATAGATGTCGTACCAAGTGTACTGAAGTCTGGTTATTTTATTATTACCAGAAAGGCCAAAAGCATTTTCTTACTCCTCGACCATCCACCTAGATGTTCCTGACGAGAGCTTGACATGAGCTCGAAACACGTCGTGTAGAATATCGGTGGTGGTCGAAGTGAAATAAAATGCAATTGCCGTTTCCTTTCATATCACGGTTCTTCTCCGTTATTGACGAATGTGTAGCGAATAACGCGGCTTTGTAGACAAATCTGTGACACAAAGAGGTGTCTTTTGTCGTTCATCGTCTTTTATGAAGACTTTGAAATTAACATTTTCGCGTCCGCTACGGAAAGGATTTCTTCTGTATACCAGAGAAATCTTTTCGTTTAATTCATATAGATGTCGTACCAAGTGTACTGAAGTCTGGTTATTTTATTATTACCAGAAAGGCCAAAAGCATTTTCTTACTCCTCGACCATCCACCTAGATGTTCCTGACGAGAGCTTGACATGAGCTCGAAACACGTCGTGTAGAATATCGGTGGTGGTCGAAGTGAAATAAAATGCAATTGCCGTTTCCTTTCATATCACGGTTCTTCTCCGTTATTGACGAATGTGTAGCGAATAACGCGGCTTTGTAGACAAATCTGTGACACAAAGAGGTGTCTTTTGTCGTTCATCGTCTTTTATGAAGACTTTGAAATTAACATTTTCGCGTCCGCTACGGAAAGGATTTCTTCTGTATACCAGAGAAATCTTTTCGTTTAATTCATATAGATGTCGTACCAAGTGTACTGAAGTCTGGTTATTTTATTATTACCAGAAAGGCCAAAAGCATTTTCTTACTCCTCGACCATCCACCTAGATGTTCCTGACGAGAGCTTGACATGAGCTCGAAACACGTCGTGTAGAATATCGGTGGTGGTCGAAGTGAAATAAAATGCAATTGCCGTTTCCTTTCATATCACGGTTCTTCTCCGTTATTGACGAATGTGTAGCGAATAACGCGGCTTTGTAGACAAATCTGTGACACAAAGAGGTGTCTTTTGTCGTTCATCGTCTTTTATGAAGACTTTGAAATTAACATTTTCGCGTCCGCTACGGAAAGGATTTCTTCTGTATACCAGAGAAATCTTTTCGTTTAATTCATATAGATGTCGTACCAAGTGTACTGAAGTCTGGTTATTTTATTATTACCAGAAAGGCCAAAAGCATTTTCTTACTCCTCGACCATCCACCTAGATGTTCCTGACGAGAGCTTGACATGAGCTCGAAACACGTCGTGTAGAATATCGGTGGTGGTCGAAGTGAAATAAAATGCAATTGCCGTTTCCTTTCATATCACGGTTCTTCTCCGTTATTGACGAATGTGTAGCGAATAACGCGGCTTTGTAGACAAATCTGTGACACAAAGAGGTGTCTTTTGTCGTTCATCGTCTTTTATGAAGACTTTGAAATTAACATTTTCGCGTCCGCTACGGAAAGGATTTCTTCTGTATACCAGAGAAATCTTTTCGTTTAATTCATATAGATGTCGTACCAAGTGTACTGAAGTCTGGTTATTTTATTATTACCAGAAAGGCCAAAAGCATTTTCTTACTCCTCGACCATCCACCTAGATGTTCCTGACGAGAGCTTGACATGAGCTCGAAACACGTCGTGTAGAATATCGGTGGTGGTCGAAGTGAAATAAAATGCAATTGCCGTTTCCTTTCATATCACGGTTCTTCTCCGTTATTGACGAATGTGTAGCGAATAACGCGGCTTTGTAGACAAATCTGTGACACAAAGAGGTGTCTTTTGTCGTTCATCGTCTTTTATGAAGACTTTGAAATTAACATTTTCGCGTCCGCTACGGAAAGGATTTCTTCTGTATACCAGAGAAATCTTTTCGTTTAATTCATATAGATGTCGTACCAAGTGTACTGAAGTCTGGTTATTTTATTATTACCAGAAAGGCCAAAAGCATTTTCTTACTCCTCGACCATCCACCTAGATGTTCCTGACGAGAGCTTGACATGAGCTCGAAACACGTCGTGTAGAATATCGGTGGTGGTCGAAGTGAAATAAAATGCAATTGCCGTTTCCTTTCATATCACGGTTCTTCTCCGTTATTGACGAATGTGTAGCGAATAACGCGGCTTTGTAGACAAATCTGTGACACAAAGAGGTGTCTTTTGTCGTTCATCGTCTTTTATGAAGACTTTGAAATTAACATTTTCGCGTCCGCTACGGAAAGGATTTCTTCTGTATACCAGAGAAATCTTTTCGTTTAATTCATATAGATGTCGTACCAAGTGTACTGAAGTCTGGTTATTTTATTATTACCAGAAAGGCCAAAAGCATTTTCTTACTCCTCGACCATCCACCTAGATGTTCCTGACGAGAGCTTGACATGAGCTCGAAACACGTCGTGTAGAATATCGGTGGTGGTCGAAGTGAAATAAAATGCAATTGCCGTTTCCTTTCATATCACGGTTCTTCTCCGTTATTGACGAATGTGTAGCGAATAACGCGGCTTTGTAGACAAATCTGTGACACAAAGAGGTGTCTTTTGTCGTTCATCGTCTTTTATGAAGACTTTGAAATTAACATTTTCGCGTCCGCTACGGAAAGGATTTCTTCTGTATACCAGAGAAATCTTTTCGTTTAATTCATATAGATGTCGTACCAAGTGTACTGAAGTCTGGTTATTTTATTATTACCAGAAAGGCCAAAAGCATTTTCTTACTCCTCGACCATCCACCTAGATGTTCCTGACGAGAGCTTGACATGAGCTCGAAACACGTCGTGTAGAATATCGGTGGTGGTCGAAGTGAAATAAAATGCAATTGCCGTTTCCTTTCATATCACGGTTCTTCTCCGTTATTGACGAATGTGTAGCGAATAACGCGGCTTTGTAGACAAATCTGTGACACAAAGAGGTGTCTTTTGTCGTTCATCGTCTTTTATGAAGACTTTGAAATTAACATTTTCGCGTCCGCTACGGAAAGGATTTCTTCTGTATACCAGAGAAATCTTTTCGTTTAATTCATATAGATGTCGTACCAAGTGTACTGAAGTCTGGTTATTTTATTATTACCAGAAAGGCCAAAAGCATTTTCTTACTCCTCGACCATCCACCTAGATGTTCCTGACGAGAGCTTGACATGAGCTCGAAACACGTCGTGTAGAATATCGGTGGTGGTCGAAGTGAAATAAAATGCAATTGCCGTTTCCTTTCATATCACGGTTCTTCTCCGTTATTGACGAATGTGTAGCGAATAACGCGGCTTTGTAGACAAATCTGTGACACAAAGAGGTGTCTTTTGTCGTTCATCGTCTTTTATGAAGACTTTGAAATTAACATTTTCGCGTCCGCTACGGAAAGGATTTCTTCTGTATACCAGAGAAATCTTTTCGTTTAATTCATATAGATGTCGTACCAAGTGTACTGAAGTCTGGTTATTTTATTATTACCAGAAAGGCCAAAAGCATTTTCTTACTCCTCGACCATCCACCTAGATGTTCCTGACGAGAGCTTGACATGAGCTCGAAACACGTCGTGTAGAATATCGGTGGTGGTCGAAGTGAAATAAAATGCAATTGCCGTTTCCTTTCATATCACGGTTCTTCTCCGTTATTGACGAATGTGTAGCGAATAACGCGGCTTTGTAGACAAATCTGTGACACAAAGAGGTGTCTTTTGTCGTTCATCGTCTTTTATGAAGACTTTGAAATTAACATTTTCGCGTCCGCTACGGAAAGGATTTCTTCTGTATACCAGAGAAATCTTTTCGTTTAATTCATATATATATATATATATATATATATATATATATATATATATATATATATATATATATATATATATATAAAATAGATGAAATAGAGAATGTGGAAAAATCCCCTTACGAACAATTCACACATCCACCATTTCGGGCTGGGAAAAATTTTTCGAATAGAATCAAAGATCCAAACACCAGTTCTTAGAAATGTGTTTCGCCCTCTTCAACCTCTCTGGGCTCGTCGGTAAAGACAAGAGGTTGAATATCTTTAGACACATTCTAATCAAAAAACAACATTCGAGACCTAGACATAGAAGGTGCGTAAGTCTACGGCAAATCCGACAATGACAGTAATTGTGAAATAAAATAATAAATAAAAGCCCGAAATGGTGGATGTGTGAATTGTTCGTAAGGGGATTTTTCCACATTCTCTATTTCATCTATTTGATTTCGTACGAGTGGTCGTTAAACCAATAACCTTGGATCTTTGGTTCACTGAGTGTGTTTCAAAGATCTACATCTTATGTTTTTAAATATATATATATATATATATATATATATATATATATATATATATATATAGCAAGGAGTACGACTGTTTAATATTAACAATATATCAAGTGAGTGAGACGAAGTCTCACTGTAATTGAGGTTATCACTGTTATCAGTCAAGGAGAAATAAAAAATGAAAAAACTATTTCAATCTTTTAATAGAAGACGTGTCGTGCAGTCTTCCTGCACTTCATCAGTTCTACTGATTGTGAAGTTACATAGATTGTGAAGATGTACACAACAATGTCATCACAATGGGTTGTGTTGTTAAAAACTTAATAGCTAAAAAATACATAAAATTTCTTAAGCTAAAAATACAAAAACGCAAAAAATGTCACAAAGGTCCTTAGTGGTAAAAATCCTAAGGTTATTGAATAGTTACATAAAATTTGTTTTGAAACATGAGGCCAGGAGAAGAAATATTTTGTTAGAGTCAAAAGAATTATTTTAAATCCATTTCTTATTCTAACCAAAAAAAAGCGCACAAAAAACCTAAGCAAAATATATATATATATATATATATATATATATATATATATATATATATATATATATATATATATATATAAAGACAATGAGTCTTTGCTGACAGTAAATATATAAATTTGGTTATTGGGTTATGCAGCAAATGAAAAAGTGTACTCTTTTAAATTTCTTTAATCCGAGCTTTCGGTTAAGATTTTAACCATCATCAGGGTGCTACAAAGATATTTTTGGTGTAAGACAATATGAAAACATTTATAAAATTTTGTACTTATAAACTTATGGAGGATATTTATAGTATATATATATAGATATTTATAATATATATCTCATTTTAGTTACACCATATTTGAAATATCCTCAATAAGTTTGTAAGTACAAAATTTTATACATGTTTTCATATTGTCTTACACCAAAAATATCTTTGTAGCACCCTGATGATGGTTAAAATCTTAACCGAAAGCTCGGATTAAAGAAATTTAAAAGAGTACACTTTTTCATTTGCTGCATAACCCAATAACCAAATTTATATATATATATATATATATATATATATATATATATATATATATATATATATGGCTCACAAATGATAGGAAGCCCGCTACAACCTGCTGATGAATGGAAGCCCGCGGTTTACGGAGTAGGGGGATTGTAGCACTGTCTTATTCCTACAGTCTTACGAAGCCCACTCGTATAAACGCGTTCACAGTGTATATGGATTACGCATTATACGAAGCCCGACGATGTTGCCATGTTTTAATTTACGTTTAAATAATACGACTGTTCTACGAGATCCTTATATGTGTATATAAGTCGTCATATTGCCTGTTATAAGAAGCCCAATTCTATTCAGCAATCTATACGAAGCATTTTAGAAGAGTCAAGATAGAACGAAAAGACGCATTGTTTCGGAGCAATTCAAACAAGATTATCTTTTTCTAAAACTTTTTTTGTTAGTTTATATACATGTTAAAGTAAAAAAGTTCTACTCACAGATTTTGCCGCTAATTGATTATTATTTGTTTAAACAATAACAATAATTGTTTTGTACAGTGTGTCCAATTAACACGTTGTCGGACACTGCGTCAAATGTATAAGCAAGTGTTGTGACACTATATGTATTTTGCAAAGTAGAATAGGGAAAAATTCAACGTATATAGACGTTGTGTCACATTACATCAATGGAAATTAGACGACTATAGACGTTCTGTTCGTCAACGTGAAAAGTTGTGCATGGTCTAAATTAAAAATAGAACCATCAGTTCATTTTTTTTAAGCCGTATACGAAATATTATGTCAAAAAATATGAATTTTACTCAAGAGTAAAGTAGCTTTATTATTCAAAATATTAAAAATTGTTGTAATGAAAAGTTGTTTGGAATTAAGAACTATATTCTAATATTCCACTTCATCTTTCTAATTAAAAAAAAGTTGAATTTTTTTTAATTATGGATATACAACATTATTTTCAGTTATTTCAATTATGATAACTATTTTATTATAGACCAGTAAGGATCTGTGAAAAAACGTCTATTTTTGGATGTGAAAGGTGGCATTCGAATTTTTGCAGATAAAGTAAGGTGATAACTTCGTTAATAATAATTTACTTATGCTCCTTCTCAAATATGGCCGGAACATTAATAAAAAAAATAAAATATTTAAAAATTCGAAAAACGTCGATTTTTTTCTGTTTCTTTGCTTATAACTTTAAAACGATTCGTTTTGGAACAAAGTCGTAGAGAAATAAAATAAAGATAATTGAATTTTGTATGATATCCGACTGGTCAAAAATGTCTTAACTTATTACCTTTTCTGCAATATAGCAATAAATACAAAATAAGGGGGCAAAATATGCCTGTTGTTATTCAATGTTTTTAACCACTTCGGTGGTACTTAGAACCTTAGTAATTCGCTTAGGAAATTCTTTGTAACATACTTAAACTGTGTACCAAATTTCATTAAAATCGACCTAATAGATTTTGCATAATAAATTTGCAATTTAAATGTTTTTAAAAAAGTTCAAATTTTTTAAAATCTTTCTGAACAAAAAGTAGACCATTTAGAAGTTGTCTAATTTTTTTACATATAAAGAGGTGCTTTACCTATCTAATACACTTTACAGAATTAAAATCGGATTATTTAAGGGGCCTCAGCAATGTTTTAAACTTATAAATAATTTTTTGGCTTATAAACAAATAGCTTTGTTTAATAATAAAAAATTAATTTTTAGCAATGCAAATAATTAAAACCGGTATAATTTGATTTATACTTTCAAATTCTGTCAGCAGAATTGCTATTTTATTTTTTAATCAAAAGTTATTCGCGTTCAAAAATTGCACTTTTTCGATTTTTTGAAAGTTCCACTGCGTTTATCTCGAAAACTATGCATCCTACGAAAAAACTTGTAAGATCATTTTTTGCTTAGACTTACCCAAGAAATATAAAAAAGTGTTTTATTTTGCGAAAAATCGATGTTATGTAATTCCTCAAGTTGTTTGTTTATAACAATTTTATTGATATCCGGATCAACTGTTACCCAAAAAATCGTGTTCCACGGGTCAAAAAATACATAAAAATCTTGGGTAAGTGCATCTAAATAAAGGAGTCCGCAGCACCCCCTCCTGGCCACAGGACTAATTTGTTTATAAGCCAAAAAATTGTTTATAATTTTAAAACATTGCTGAGGCTGCTTAAACAATCCGATTTTAATTCTGTAAAGTGCATTAGATAGGTGGAGTGCTTCTTTATATGTAAAAAAATTGACAAATCTTTGTATACACTAGTTTTTGTTGTGCAAGATTTTAAAAAATTTTAATTTTTTAAAAAAAGTTTAGATTGCAAAATTATTATTCAAAATCTAGTAAGTCAATTTTAATGAAATTTGGTGTACGGTTTTAGCACATTACAAAAATTTTCTAAGCGAATTAGGAAGGTTCCAAGTGTAACCTAAGTGATGGAAAATAATTGAATAATAACAGGCTTGTTTTGCCCCCTTATTTTATATTTATTGCTATTTTGCAGCAAGGGTGATTAATTAAGAGACTTTTAACCAATCGCATCTGATAGAAAATTTAATTACCTTTGTTTTATTCCTATACGACTTTGTTCCAGAATGAATCGTTTTAAAGTTATAAGCAAAAAAAATTAGAAAAAAAAAACGAAATTTTTTGAAATTTTTAAATATTTTATTTTTTTTATTAATGTTCCGGGCATATTTGAGACGGAGCATTAATCAATTATTAATAACGAAGTTATCACCTAACTTTATCCGCAAAAATCTGAATGCCACCTCTCACATCCATCTAAAAACAGATCCTTACTGGTCTATTATTAATTATACGAAAAAAAAGTTATCCTTTGTAAAAAGTTCTGCATGGCCAAAGACCTTAAATACAACCATCTTATATCAATTTTGATTAATTTTATACGAGGTATGTCAAAAAAGATAAATTTCGATCAAGAATAAAGTACCTTTATAGTTCAGAATATTTCAATGAGAAGGATGGAATATTGGAAGATGGTTTTTAGTGTTGTTCTGAAGCTATTTTCTTGTGGCATTTTTATAATTATTTTGATTGGGAAATAAGCCACAATTAAATTGAAAAAATAATTTTATTAACGTTTCGACGCCCAAATCGGATGTCATTGTCAAAATACAAAATATTACCGAGTAAATATTAGTAATATTTTATATTTTGACAACGACATCCGATTTGGGCGTCCAATCGCGAATAAAATTATTTTTTCAATTTAATTGTGGCTTATTTCCCAACCAAAGATAGATTCCCAACCTAGCGACCCGGCATTGGTCGCTAGGTAGATTGTTACGCGAGTGGTCGCGCGTGAGATTTTCTCTCACATATCCAAATTTTACCTTTTTTTACAAAATAAAGTTTTTAAAACAGTTTTTAAACTTTTTTTATTAACTAATAATAAGAAAAAAAATGTAACATAATATAGATAATAATATAATAAAATAAAAAGAAATAATCGGAATTAAACCAATATTAATCAATCTCCGTATCTTGATAATTTACGGCACAGCACACAAATATAACAAGAATGCTCTGGAAAAATTGATTGATGACAATTACAATTTTTTTTACATTATTTTAGGTTTTAAGTGCCAAAATAAAATTAATTTTTATGTATAGTTCGTAACGCGGGTGGTCGCTTGATGAGAGAATGTCTCACTTGAAGCGCGCTGACTCAACAATTGGGTGATATTAGGTCAACTGAGTCACTATCTAAGCGGACGATTCTATTAGATTGTCGAGGGAGGATAGTTAGGAGACTAGAAGGAACTACAGATCTTATAATTTCCCAGAAAAAAAATTCTGTGCAATTTTCTGAAACCGTGAGAGAAAATCTCATATAGCGACCACTGGCGGGTTAATTATGGTTTTTAGTTCTAAACAACTTTACATAAGCACAATTTTCAATATTGTGAAAAATAAGGGTATATTATTTAAGTACTCTTGGGAAAATTCATATTTTTTTTATATACCTCGTATAAAATTGACAAAATTTGATATTAGACGGTTGTATTTTAGGTTTTAGACCCTGTAGAACATTTTATAAAGAATAACTGTTTTTCGTAAAATGAATAATAAAAGAGTTTTCCACCTACCTCTACCGAAAGTATACTTTTCCGGACCTGATTGTAGGGAGCAAAGTTGTACTTTTCCTCCCTAGGGAAGAAAAGTAAAAGTGACATCACGGTATTTCATTCATAAAAATATAACTTATTGACGCCCTGTACAATATCTATTTTCTATTACGTAAGTTTGTATACATTTTAACGTTTATTTATAAAACACTCTGTATTTCACAGAATGGTAAAAAACTGTAAATTGTTATTTTGATTTAACAATGTTTACATTTTTATTTTGACTTATATTTGACAGTTGACAGTTATATTGTACGTACTTATTAGTTTTAGTTCTAATAAATTTTGTTGGTTAGTTACACAAAT
The DNA here is from genome assembly GCF_917563875.1 of Diabrotica virgifera virgifera. Taxonomy (NCBI): domain Eukaryota; kingdom Metazoa; phylum Arthropoda; class Insecta; order Coleoptera; family Chrysomelidae; genus Diabrotica; species Diabrotica virgifera. Next base: position 141,653,679 of record NC_065444.1, on the reverse strand, counting down.
AAATTAAGTAAAAATGAAAAAATGACTTGTTATTTGAGGAAGGTGGAAAAACCATATGTATAACATGGGAGTAAAGTGCTTTTTCCTCCGTTGAATGATTACTGCCCTCCGCTACGCGTCGGGCAGTAAACTTCATTTTCGGGAGGAAAAGAAGCACTTTCCTCCCTTGTTATACAAATATCTATATGTATCATAATTGAAATAAACAACTAAAAATAATGTTGATTAGAAAAATTTTCAAAATTTTTTTTTTCCATTAGAAGGATGAAATTGCATATCAGAATATAGTTCTTAATTCCAAACAATCATGTTAAATTATATAATTTAAAATAATTTTAAAAATATCGTTGAATGTTGTTTCTATTTTGTTTTTGATTTTGCTGAATCCGAATATGGCATTACAATTTGAAAATGCTTATAAAGAAGCTCTTCTACACTATGTCTGCGTAGCAAGGAACCATATTTGAAACATTTTTATTACAAATTACTTCACAAATTGCTCTGCATAGTCTAAAATCTAAAACCTAATCATCAGATATCAAATTTTATCAATTTTATACGAGGTATGTCAAAAATACGAATTTTGTTAAAGAGTAAAGTACCTTTATATTCCAGAATATCAAAATATGGGTATTATAAAAAGTTGTTGGGAATTAAAAACTATGTTTTATTATAATTACATCATTATAATTGAAAAAAAAATTCAATGTTTTCTCAAATTACGGATACCCATCATCATTATTTTATTTCAATTATTTCAACTATTTTATTATTAATTTTACGAAAAAAAGTTATTCTTCATAAAATACTCTATTCTGGTCTAAAGTCCAAAAAACAACCATCAGATATCAAACAAATATGACTTTTGCTTAACAGTTCAGTACGGTTTGTTCAACAGTAAATGGTTGAGTTCAATTAGTGCGGTCGTAAATATTATTAAATTTATCTGACCTGGCCCATTGTTAAGACCCACCCGGAGCGATAAGCAACCGAGGTAGACAGAGTTGGTCTTTTGACAATTAACACTGACTAGACGGTAATCCCATAATAAAGCAAAGAAATTGTACCAGAAAACATATTTAAATTTTACCTGAAACCGGACCTTTTATACTATTATCGGTTATTCCAGGATGTTTATAGTGGTAACTAATTGAACTCGACTATTTACTGTTAAACATACCATACCTTTATAGTTCACAATATCTCATTTAGAAGAATGTAATTAAACAGTGAAACATATTTTGTAATTCCAACCAACTTTTTTTAATACCAATTTTCGATATTGTGAAATCTAAAGGTACTTTACTCTTGAGTGAAATTCATATTTTTTTACATACCTCGTATGTCAAAATGTAAAATCGTATGTAAAAGCTCGTATGTAAAATTAATAAAATTTGATATTTGATGGTTGCATCTGAGATCATATACGATGCAGAGTATTTTATAAAAAATAACGTTTTTCGTAAAACTGGTAATAAAAAAGTTATTAATAGGTTCGAAGTTACGCAGACATAATGTTTAAGAGCTAAAAATATTTTTTTGTTGAAAATTTATTATTGTTCAAGCTTATTATTAAATTTATTTTAGGTAAGTTTTAGAGAAAACATTTTTGATCACTTTTTATAAACAATTTTTTAGTTGGTAATTTTCGGTTTTTGTATTAGGTACATTTTTGTTATCTTTCTTAATTTTTGTCAAAAAGGAATAGTTTCATTCATAGTTTCATAGTTTCATTTCTAAAATAAAATTATTGAGTAAATTTTAAAAATACATCAAATGCTTTAAAAAATCACCTATAAAATTGTAAAAAATCTTTTCAAACTTGAGTAATACCGTTTTAAAGTGCTGGTAATTCTGTAAACTACGTTTTTCCTTAAAACTTACGTAAAAGTTTTCAAAAATTGCATTTTTGCGTCATATCATTTGAATTAAATTTTTGGCATTTTTTTGAATGAAACATTGTTTAGTAAGATGTTTGAAAGGTAAGTTGTGCAAATTTTAGAGCTTTATAAGAAAAATTTTATTAGTTACACATTTTTAAATAATGTTTAAACAAAATTCAGCCCACACCGTACTTATGCCCATACATTTTATTTCTTTTTATTATAACCATAAGATAGCTTAATTGTTCTTCTTTCCAATTAAGCTATTCTTTCTTGTTCCTTCTCTTAATTTCCTTCTTTCTTGTCCAATTTGTAAAATTTTATTTGATCCATTAATTAGAGAAATACACTGAAATAACTCAGCCGTGCACTTCGCTAGTTTACAGTGCGCCAATGTTTGTGAGAAGGGTGACTTTAGCGTTATAAATAAAAAATTATAGAAGCTACAGATTTAATTTTATAAAAATTTTAATCTTATATTTAGGTTTTTTTCAATAGTCTGAATTTTTCAAGTCAAGTCAGTTTTTTTCTAAAATTTATATTTTCGGGGTTATTTAAAGAAACATCTAATTTCGCAGTTCATTTGTTTAATAAAAAATTAAGTGCCCACTTCTAGAGTAGAACTTTTTAATATGTTGTTTATTAAACATTTCTTAGGGCCATCGGTACATAATTCGCAAATATTTTAAGGCTATCCCCACTCCTTCTGTCTTTACACGGCAAATTACGTGTAGTAAAATTGTCACTGGTATGGATATGTAAACTTTACTTGACAACTTCATCATTAACTGTAAAAATGGCTTTTGAATGTTCTTGGATAACTTTTACTAGTATAATTAATTGCCTTAATTGTTAATTCAGTTAATTAATATGATTAGTTCATATTTCCGACCAATAGAAAGCTACAGAAATACAAATTAAATTGATCATTTTTGATAATATCCCATCGTCAAGTATATTACGTCAGATGCCCTTTGTTGCTGTGAAAAAATACATTCAGTGACATTAATGACAATTACTGTTTTAAAACTTATAAAAGTGATGACTTTCAATCGTCAAATATTTATAACAACTGTGTGTTTAACAAGAATAAAAAACCGCTAAACGCCGTAAAAATGAGTGGCGCATACAATATTCCAGCTACAAAAGATCTGATAGGATGGCCGGTAAATAAACTTGGATTGTCCGTGGCCAGATCAAATTAAAGTCGTAACCACTACAACTACATAAACCATTTAGGGAATAATCGTTAATTGGATTATAATTTTGTAGCTTAATAACTTCTAAACGGCTTAACCGATTTTGTTCACTAAACATAAGTTTGAAACGTATTGACAAGTAGTATCTTATGCATCTAAGGTCAAGTATGATAACTGAAGCCATTACAGGAATTATTGAGCTTGAAAAACCGTTTTTTCCATAAGAAATAGATTTGATCATAATTATGAAGCCTATAACTTAAAAATTCGAATTTTCCCGGATATAAGGTATACACTGTTAGATTCGTCTAGAGTCCTTCTACAAACACTCAGTTATTGGCGTTATTCGTAGGTTGAAATTTTGAGTAATTGTCGAAAAACCAAAATTTTCAAAGTTTAGTTTTTCAGTTTTTCGGCTATGCTGAGCCGTGTGTATGTCTGATCCTGACAGCTTAAACACCATTTAAAAGCTTAACTCAACGCTATTGATTTGGTGTATTCACTGTTCTCCTGTCTCTTCTTGAACCGAAGATATATACCGCCAAAAAATATGCCGTTTTGTACCTACCAAGTCCTATAGCTAGCTTATGGGTAGTCAAAACTCACAAACTACACCGGTTCTGAATCGGCCCTCACCCCCTCTTCATACACAGAAAAAATAATTCAGATCGGTTTAACTTTTCCACACACATACATACATACATACATACATACATATCCACAAACATTTTCCCTTTTTTAAATAAAAATTGACTCATATTTCTGAGCTCGATAACTTTTGAACGGTATAACCGATTTTCAAAATTAGACATGCGTTGGAAAGGTAATGATCAGGACTATTAGAAGCTGCAAAGGTCGGAGTTAAATTTTTGAAGTTTTAGGGAGTTTTGAGGACGAGAACGAAAAACAGACCCTAAATAGGAAGGGCCGTAAAATCTACACCCTTGGACCAAAATGGATGGTTGACATATAAATGGGTGAGTCTTTTCCTGCACTTTAAGATGGGAGTTGGCCCAATTTTCAATTCAGTCAGATTTATAAAATCGAAAATTTCGTGTATATATAGTGTCGCGTGCCGGGGGTGTAGGTGTGCGCCACTGGCGAGAACTGCCGTTCTCTGGTAGTTGTACTAATTTGTACTTACATAAATAAATTACAATAAAATTTTGGTTTTAAACAGTTTTATTCATGAAATAATCGCAGCAAATTGCAGCTCGATCTCTGAAATTATTATCGAATTGTTTCCCTCGTGCCACTTGACGTAATTTCACTCCCCTTCGGGTCGTGAAATTAATACTGTCAAAGTGTCACTCGGGAAAAATTCGATAATTTCAGAGCTCTTGTGCAATTACTACTGATAATTTTTTCACTACCTATGTATTCAGTAATAATTTATCTACTGTACAACAAAAGCTAATAATCAATCGAGAAAAGAGGAAAAGTGATAAAGTGATTTTTTAATAATATATTGTTACTATGAAACGCTTACAATTTTGAACATCTGTAACAACACAATACTTGGATCACTGAATATATCCTGGTGTATTCTCTGCTTTGGATCTTCCATAAATAATAAACAATAAATAACTTTTTATTAAGTTCACGTCTTAAATCAATTATTTATTAAACACATTATCAATATTATTTAATCAACAACTGAAAATATTCCCAATGCCAGGTCAAATATTTAAAATTGTCACTGTCTGACTGACAATATGCTGGCAATATTCTATTTACTACTGACAAAGATTTGGAAAATATTACCACGGACATTGTGTTCATTTTTTTCAAATCCTGAAAAAAAAACAATAAATATTTTTGAAAAATTTAAACGCAAAATGAAAGACTAAATTATTACCGAGGGCCGAAAGTCTCTTACAATAAATAAAAAGTTTATTTTGAATGAGATATTTTGAAATTAAAAGTCACACTAAATTTTCTTTTAGTTTTTAGCCCTGTAACTTATTAAAATAAACATTATAGAAGTTCTCAGGGACTTTCGGCCCTCGCTAATAACGTAATCTCTTATTCTGAGTTTAAAATTTTCAAAAATAATTATTAGTTTTCTCAGAATTCGAAAAAAAAATGAATTCCATTTGAGTAGCATTTCAGCAGAAACTACGTGCCCATTCCCTTAATGAAATTAAAAAACATCTATATTGTTTGATTTTTTCCGAAGGGAAAATCTATATGCATTATTGTATTAAATATTTTGTATTTGTATTAAATGAGGCGCTCAGAGCAACAGTGGCACAGTCCACAAATTGAGCATTTTTAGATTAATACATCAATAAAAGCAGAAAAATTGGATATATGGTTCAACAGTGGTCTACACAATCTAGCTCTATATTTGGCAATATGGCACTACATAATGTATTGTTGCCTTGACAAATACTAAAAATACGAATGAAACAGTGGCCTAACCCTCAATTGTGTGGCTCAGACCCATCAAACAAGTGTTCATCGTATCAGAATCAGAATAATACGCATAATTCATAAGAATGACTATTTTTAATTTTATAAAGTAATATTTAATAATAATAACTTTAACTCCGTCCTTGACTGAGTGGTAAGAGCGCCTACCTTTGGATCGAAAAATCCGAATTTTTGTGAGTTCGAATCTCACCAGGGTCAGAAATGTTTCATTTATTATAAATTAATAAATGAAAATAGTTTCTGTCCTTGTGGGATCGGTACTCACCGGAGGAACCGCAGACGTTCGGATACAGTTAGCGTCTCTTTGCAAAGACAATGACGTCAACTTTGCAAAGTAACAAGACACTTACTCAACACACACATTACACTAGGTACCTAACTGTTAAAAATTACCGTACCTACCATGCCAATGGCCATTAGTTGTCGAGGCATTAACCTTTTTTAAATAAAAAAAAAACAATAATTTAATTTGTCATATTAATTTCCTATTTGGTAGCAAATTTTGTGGCTTATTACAAACTAAAATAGTAAATTAGTAATACAAAGTGTTAATTTGTATTAATTGTATCAATTAAAATAAATAATTCTTTTGCGATTCAATTTTTAAATCTTTTTTCTGTCGGTATCTTACTGTGTACAGGTAATGCTAAGAATTACCATAATCTGTTCTCGGGAGTCTTAGTACACAAGATTAATGACGATGAACGACCCAAAAATACAAAAAATGTGCATTGCCAGGTAATAATAAAAATGTTTACAAGCTAATAGTACTTTGAGGAATATGCAAAAACGTTGCCAAACTTCAGGGCTTCTTATAATCGGTAGCTCAATGTGGGCTTCCTAACGCTGCTGAACTTCTACAGAGTATATACTTCTTTTCGCAGCGCAAACTGGTGGTAGATACCATGAACTACGAGTGTATGTTTTGATAATAATTCCAGGCATAAGCAGCCCGGGCTTCGTATTGTTAATCATGATTTCAGAGCTACCTATGGTACATTTCTAAAATTTGTCCGAATATATATGAAGCCCAAGCGTATTCACATGTTCTGAGCTTGGTTAAAATATCGAGAGATGGTGTAAAGTACGTTTTTTGGGGAAATAACATTAAAGAATTACGAAGCCCGATGACCGGTGCGATATAGCGTTTTTGGCTTCCTAAAGTCGGAATCCATATATATATATATATATATATATATATATATATATATATATAAACAAATGAAATAGAGAATGCGGAAAAATCCCCTTACGAACAATTCACACATCCACTACTTCGGGCTGGGAAAAATTTTTTGAATAGAATCGAAGATCCAAACACCAGCTCTTAGAAATGTGTTTCGCCCTCTTCAACCTCTATGGGCTCATCGGTGAAGATGAGAGGTTGAATATCTTCAGACACATTCCAATCAAAAAACAACATTCGAGACCTAGATATATATATATATATATATATATATATATATATATATATATATTTGTACAAATATTATCGACCGTACTGTGTTAAATAGTAATGTTTGAATAACGGCAAATATTGAGTTGACAATTGAAATCATACAAGAAAAATGGTCAAAAATAGAACAATTCACATCTTTATCTAGAAAAGATTTTCTGTCATTAATAACATTCTTATTTGATAACACGTATTTTTGCTTTTGTGATAAATTCTATAAACAAATATTTGGAACTCCAATGGGCAGTCCTATAAGCCCTATCCTAGCAACAATTATTCTAGACCATTTAATTGATATTGGAATCTCAAAATTGCCGTTTTCACTAGCATTTATTTATAAATATGTTGATGATATAATATGCAGTGTACCCTTTAACCACATCCAGACAGTGGCAACAATATTTAATTCACTTAATCAGAATATTCAATTCACTGTCGAATATGAAAATCAAAATAGTATACCTTTTTTAGATACCAAAGTCATAAGAACAAATAATAACAAAATCATATTAGATTGGTATCAAAAAGATACTGCATCCGGCAGATTTATAAATTATTATTCGAATCATCCTAGAAATCAAAAATTTAACACAATTATATCCATGAAAAATCGAGTAACGACAATTTGTGATCGAAGTTTCTTAAATGTCAATCTTAATAAACTTTTTGAAATGTTTTTAAACAATGGCTACCCAAAACACATTTTAAAAAAACTTATTTATAACACCAACTCCTCTAATAGACCTTTGATAAATAATCCACAACCAGTTATTTACAAAAAAATACCCTATGTCCAAAATTTAACAGACAAAATTGTCCCACTTTTAAAAACTTTTCCCAACATCAAATTAGTTAAGTACAATCCACTTCTAAATTCAAGTTTGTTCTCAAAAACTAAAGCTAATACTCCAAACACATTGAAGAGCAACATAATTTACAAAATAAATTGCATTGGATGTCAAGGTTGTTATATTGGTCAAAGTAAACAATGGCTTAAGCAACGTGTCACTCAACATAAAAGTGACTGCAATATAAGAAAAAACTGTTGTGCCTTAGTAGATCACCACATAAATACAGGACATAAATTTGATTTTAATAATGTAAAAATATTGGAACAAGTTGATAATTATAAAAAGCGACTTTTCCTTGAGATGGTACATATTAACAAAACTCCAGAATCAATTAATTATAAGACTGACACTAACCATTTGAGTAATATCTACTGTAATATTCTAACTAATACATAACATTTAAATAAACAAATTACCCAATTTATCTTCTAATAGTTAATCTACCTCAATTTTATTTAAATTTCTAAATACCAGTCTTACACTAACTCATGAAGTACCATCAATTACATTTTATAAATCAATTTAACTTACTCTAGGTCCTTTCTTAGTTTTCTACTATTACCTTTCCACCTTAAAATTTCGTAAATGTATAATTTCCTTTTTTACTTTGACCTATTCACTAAAAATTGTATATATCAGATAACATTCTATTAATATAAAATATATTGCAGTTACCATAACTCCCCAATAAGTCAAAATAAAATCTGTCATTTTCTAAATCAATTTAAAAATAATGTTAAAGAAATTTAAATTTTTACTCTTATAGTTGTAAGTATCGAAATATTTAAGTTTGTCCATGTCTAATATTAATAAATTTGCAGTTTTCTCCTGAAGAAGTCACCAAATAGTGACGAAATATTGAGACTTAAAACAAATAGAGTTTTCTTTCAACTGACCGAATTGCCGTTATTCAAACATTACTATATATATATATATATTTAAAAACATAAGATGTAGATCTTTGAAACACACTCAGTGAACCAAAGATCCAAGGTTATTGGTTTAACGACCACTCGTACGAAATCAAATAGATGAAATAGAGAATGTGTGAAATGAAATAGCCCGAAATGGTGGATGTGTGAATTGTTCGTAAGGGGATTTTTCCACATTCTCTATTTCATCCATTTATATATATATATATATATATATATATATATATATATATATATATATATATATATATATTAATACATGTATCCATGTGACTTCCAAAGTAGATTCTCGTAATACGTTGTTACTTCATATATACCGTTATGACTTCCGATTTCGGAAGTCACAACGTTTTGCCTATATTTTTACGAATTTGGCTACTAGATGGTATCAGAAGGCTTATATTAAAAATTTCGCTGGAAGTCATATCGTATCTAACATACTCATAAGATCAGATTTTAGTTCGACGGTATATCACCAGCGCTAGTGTCCCTCCCGTGCTACTATACAGGTTATGTACACAACGCGTAGCGTCTTCCGTATACCACACCGCTCGGTGTGACTTCCGTTTTTTGGCAACCCTGTGTAACGGTTTCCAGACATTTATCTGTTGTAGATTCGCGGTCCTAATCGTACTTAGTGTTTTGTGTGCCTTTTGTTTTTAAACATGAATAATAGCAGATCTGCTTTACTTTTAAAGTTTTACTTTTAAAGTACTTAGTAAAGCAGATCTGCTTTACTAAGTACAATAAGTGATTATATATCTCTATAATTATATATTTTCTGTACTTATTTCAATCTATAATATTTACTTACCTATTTACTTATATAAATTCATTTTTCTCGTGTTTTTGTTTACTTCCTTTTTTACAATGAACTTCTAATTTAATCTACACTCACCGGCACGAAAAACGGGCACCCTAAAAAAATGGGTAATTTTTGATGTCTCGTATCTCCCAAACCTTTGGTCCGATTTAAGTAATGTTTTTAATATGTTATAGCCTTATTATTTAACAATATAGCTATGATAACATTGTTGATAGACAGGTAAATTTTCATTGTATACCGGGTGTACCAATCAAACTGGGTTTTTTTCTCAATTTTCACAACACCCTGTGGAATATTCTAGCGTTTATAAAATATTTAAATTAAAGCCTAACTATAGCTCCAGGTTTTATTAACATTCTGTTTTTTTATTCATTCGCTTACGTTGGATAATAAAAAAGTTAAGGACTTTAACAACTAGCCATGTTCTTTATCGATACAGGTGTTTCTAAATATAAGTGCGACAAATTTTAAGGGGTAATTTCTGCATGAAAAAATAATGATCGTGTGGCAAAATAATTTTATATTTGCAAGCATTTGCGGACATAGCTTTATCAAGTAAACGATCATTATTTTTTCATGCAGAATTACCCCTTAAAGTTTGTCGCACTTATTTAGAAACACCATGTATTGATAAAGAACATGTTTAATTGTTAAAGTCCCTAACTTTTTTATTATCCAACATAAGCGAATGAATAACAAACAGAACATTAAGAAAACCTGGGGCTATAGTTGGGTTTTAATTTCAATATTGTATAAAGGCTAGAATATTCCACAGAGTGTTGTGAAAATTGAAAAAAAAAACCAGTTTGATTGGTACGCCCAGTATACAATGATAATTTACCTGTCTAGAAACAATATTATTACAGCGATATAGTTAAAGAATAAGGCTATAACATATTAAAGAAATACTTAAATCGGAGAATAGGTTTAGGAGATACGAGCCATCAAAAATGACCCATTTTTTGGGGTGCCCGTTTTTCGTGCCGGTGAATGTATCTATTAAATAATCTAAATTATTTTTAAAAATCTTATTAAAAGCTTAAATACAAGAAATGTAGGTAAATGTTCTCATTTAACGAAATTTCCGAAAATTGTGTATTTTTTTGACCCAAGTAGGCTGAAAAATCGATTTTATAGTTATTGTTATTTCGAAAGTAATAAAACGTGTAAAAATTACAAAAAAAATTGAATGTACAATTACAATTGAATGGAATTAAATACACGATAAAATGAATCAAGAGCGATAAAAAGTTTAAAGTAATAAATTCTAGTAATAATATAAAATGCAGTAAACTCTCTCTTAAGGGGGTAGGCGCAAAATCTCTGTCCAATGCTATTTTAATACATTTATTTTTCTTCGAATCCTGAGAAAACTAATAAATATTTTTTAAAACATACACCCAGAATGAAAGATAACATTATTACGGGGGACCGAAAGTCCCTTAGAATAAAAAAAAGTTTCTTTTGAATGAAATATTCGAAATTAAAAATCACACTAACTTTTCTCTTGTTTTTTCATCCCATTATCTTTATTAAAATAAACATATAATAGGTATATAAGTTATTAAAATAAACATTATATAAGTTTTCAGGGACTTTCTGCCCTCGGTAATAATGTAAGCTTCCATTCTGCGTTTAAATTTTTCAAAAATACTTATTAGTTTTCTCAGAATTCGAAAAAAATTAATGCATTTAATTAGCACTGGACTAAGATTTTGCGCCTATCCCCAACGAGCACCTCCTCTATACGGACGGTATTTAAAACAAAATTAATTTGCCGATATATTGAGCCTGTACTCTTCCGGACAATCCCTTAAAATGATGTGTACCTAAATGAAAAAAAAAATACATAGATATTTTTTCCAAATATTTTAGAATACAAAACTACAATATTTATATTTTATTATTTCAAATTAACACAGAGATGACAACGAGTGATATTTAATAACTCTTTACCTTATCAGCAGTAGGTAATAAAAATCTGGTTCTAGTGTGGGATCCGTCATTAAAATATTTTGTGTGTCGGTCATTAAAAGAAATGTGACACCATAACGCGTTGCTCTAATAATACTTTAACATTGATATTATGTTGTGACTAAAAATGTTAATGGAATGTCTGCTTGGCAAAAGAAAACATCGGCACAATATCAATTTTCTTCTTTGATATGTTACCTATGTGTATGCCAAATTTCATGTCAATCTTAAGTGGTTTTTTAAAATTTATGGGTTTTGCAATATTTTACCGTCAGCGAACGGACTAATAGAAGAGGATCCGATATAAGGCCGATCTGCATCGATCTATTTAATGGATAACAATAATTATTGGATATGTAATTTAGTATGTTAACAATTATAAAAAACAAGGGGTGCATGATCTAATTTTCTTCTGACTATAATCAATTAATAATTAATAAATGACTTTTATCTACTCTATGTCATATTATAATTGATAAATTTTTAGTTTGTGAAAACTGTCATTATAGATAGCAGTGCTTTAAAGTAAGCATGAAGTAACAATGTATTTTAAATGGGATTTACTTTTTCTCACTGTTTTTGACACACTTTCATATAATTAAATATTCTTTCTTAACTTTCGCGTTTCATGGTGATGACATCTTCTTTTTCTTCAAGTGCCATCTCCGCGAAGGAGGTCGGCAATCATCATAGCTATTCGGACCTTGGAGACGGCTGCTCTGAAAAGTTCGTTTGATGTACATCCGTACCATTCTCTCAGGTTGCGCAACCACGATATTCTGCGTCTCCCTATGCTTCTTTTTCCTTGAATCTTTCCCTGCATAATGAGTTGGAGCAAGTTGTATCTCTCTCCACGTGTAATATGTCCGAGATATTCCAATTTTCTGGTTTTAATTGTATTTAAGACTTCCATTTCTTTATTCACCTTTCTCAGAACCTCTTTGTTTGTGACGTGTTCTGTCCATGATATTTTTAGAATTCTTCTATATACCCACATCTCGAATGATTCCAGTTTTTTCATTGATGCCGCATTCAAGGTCCAAGCTTCCATTCCGTAAAACAGAGTCGAGAAAACGTAGCACCTAGTCAACCTTATTCTTAGCTCTAACCTTAGATCTCTTGTGCAGAGCACAAGAGAGGTGATGACATAATGAGCAATAAATTACAAAAAAAAAATTTGACAGTTTTGTGGTTTGAAAGAAATTAGAACTTACGCGATGTATAGCACTCACTCCGTTTCATAAATAACTATTTTCATATATTTAAAAAAAAAATGTTTCGACCCGGGTAGATATTATTCCAGATTTTCTGATTTGGGCACAGAGTTGGATTGTTGGGGCATATATGGAGAGCAGGTAGCGCAACAACTATAAACTCAATTTTACAATGGAGACCAGGAGTTAGAAGGAGACGCGGAGGAACTAGAATAAATGGTTACAGGAATTAAAGGAAGATTTATATAGGGCAGGAATTAGAGACTAGCAGAAAAACAAAAGAGGATAGAAAGAAATGGAGAAGCATAGTCAATAGTATCGAGTAGCAGATTGGGAAAAATCTGCTCGAAAAAGATGGATCTAGATAGCTTTTTAGCGGGTAATCCCCACCTGGAGGGTTTAGCCATTTAATTTTTTATTACATATTATTATTGGTACATCAAAAATTAAAAGGACGGTGCCTGTAATAAAATCTAAAATATTAAAATTTTCTATAAGTTCAAATTTATTTATTAACATTTTTGATATAATTTTCGTAAATAAATGACTTACTATTAACACTTTTTTAATTAATTCCAATAAATCCATTTTACAGCAATAATAATATATTAGTATTTTTGTAAAATAAATATCAATCATATTATCATAAATAACACAGGTTTACAAAAAAAACTAAATTTCGGACAATTTGACGAAACCATATGACAAGGGGGTTTTTAGAGTGACTGATCACAAATCCGGGGTCTGCTCACCTCTATCGCGTCAGGTAAAGGTCATTTCAAGGTCAAATCAAGATAAATCGACAGTCGCTCTGAAAAAGTATATTAGGGGGTTCTTGGGGTCGCTGAAGATGAATCCGGAGTCCGCTGACCTCTATCTCGTCTAGTTCAACGTCATTTTAAATTGACACAATTGCTCTGAAAGTATAGGGAGTTTTGCGGTCGCTGATCATGAAAACTGCGGTCCGTTGAGCTCTACTACGTCATGTAAAGGTCATTTCAAGTTCAAATCAGGAGGAGTTAACAAAATTGATTTGACCTTAAATGGCCTTTACCTGACGTGGTTGAGCTCAACGGGCCCCAGTTTTGTGATCAGGGACCCCAAAAACACCCTAATATACTTTTTCACAGCGATTGTGTTGATTTATCTTGATTTGACCTCGAAATGACCTTCAGCTAGACGTGATAGAGGTCAGTGGATCCTGGATTCGTTATAAGCGACCCCAAAACCCTCCTAATATACTTTTTCAGAGTGACTGTCGGTTTATCTTGGTTTGTCCTTGAAATAACCTTTACCTGACGTGATAGAGGTTAGCGAACCCCGGATTCGTAACCAGCGACCCCAAAAACCCCCCTAGTCATATGGTTTCGTCAAATAGTCCGAAATGTATTTTTTTGTAAACCTGTATAATCAAAAGAATATCAATATTTTAATTTAAATAGACAACTTTAAAACACAGACAACTGTATTCACAGTAAAAGTTTCAAAAGATCACACATTACGCTCAAAATAGGAGGTAAATCTAGCAGACGAGTCGTTGTGACTTCCAAAATATGACAACACCGCTGGAAGTGACAACGCGCCTTGAACTACCCTATATATGGAAGCCATAACGTATGCTGTACGCTTCGGTATATACGTATATATATACAAAATTTATTTTGGTAAATCCTTTCCCCTCAATAGGTAGACCCATTTTATAAGCCCCCCTTTTACCAAATACACAATTTTTAAAAAATAATTCCTAGTAGAAAAGGTGGAAGTCGGACAGCCTCTTCTGTATACCGGAAGTCACAACTTAACGTGCATCAATATATATATATATATGCCAATGAACATTAATACATGGTGTATTTTTCCGCAGTGTATCGTTAAGTTGTTGTTATAGAATGAGTAGTATCTGTAGATTTTTTGTTTTAACATCTTAAACATACTACAAATTGCTTTGTAAGTATTATATCACTTTTGTTAAGGTTATTTATACTTATAGACTTCATCCTTTATTTGTAGTGAACTGATGAAGCTTTCGAAATTGTAAAGCGAAACGTTTTCAATATATCAATGAAGTAGTTGACTTCTTTATTTAATTGCCAACTAAATTGACCGATTCAACCTCTGAATTCACTAGCTGAATACCTTTATATATATATCTATATATATATATATATATATATATATATATATATATATATATATATATATATATATATATATGTATATATTATATATATATATATATACAGGGTGTAACAAAAATACAGGTCATAAATTAAATCACATATTTTGGGACCAAAAATAGTTCGATTGAACCTAACTTACCTTGGTACCAATATGCACACAAAAAAAGTTATAGCCCTTTGAAGTTACACGATAAAAACCGATTTTTTCCGATATATCGAAAACTATTAGAGATTTTTTAATGAAAATGGACACGTGGTATTCTTATGGTAGGAACATTTTAAAAATAAATTATAGTTAAATTTGTGCATCCCATAAAAATTTTATGGGGGTTTGGTTCCCTTAAACCCCCCCAAACTTTTTTTTACGTTCCAATTAAATTATTTTTGTGGTACCTTTAGTTAAACACAATGTTTTTAAAACTTTTTTGCCTCTTAATATTTTTTCGATAAACCAGTTTTAATAGAGATGCAGCTTCTTTTTTAATATGTTTACATAAAAATTTTATGGGGATTCTGTGCCTTTAAACCCCCCAAATGTTTGTGTAAGTTCCAATTAAACTATTATTGCGGTACCATTAGTTAAACAGGATGTTTTTAAAAAACTTTTTTGTTTCTTAGTATTTTTCCGATGAGGCACCTTTTATCGAGATGTGGCTTATTTTCTAATATGGTTCAAAATATACCTCAAACTGTAATTTATAAAAAAAATTTCATTTTATTACCAGGTCTCTACAATTGCACGTAACAGTATACAAATATGTGCTGGATTTGACAAATATTCAAAATATCTCGATAAAAACTAGCTTTTCTAAAAAGTAATAAGAGGTAAAAAAGTTTTCAAAACATTGTGTTTAACTAATGGTACCACAATAATAATTTAATTGGAACGTACAAAAAAGTTTGGGGGGGTTTAAGGGAACAAAACCCCATAAAATTTTTATGGGGTGCACAAATTTAACTATAATTTATTTTTAAAATGTTTCTGCCATAAGAATGCCACGTGTCCATTTTCATTAAAAAATCTCTAATAGTTTTCGATATATCGGAAAAAATCAATTTTTATCTTGTAACTTCAAAGGGCTGTAACTTTTTTTGTATACTATTTTGGACTAAGGTAAGTTAGGTTCAATCGAACTATTTTTGGTCCCAAAATAAAATATGTGATTTAATTTATGACCTGTATTTTTGTTACACCCTGTATATATATATATATATATATATATATATATATATATATATATATATATATATATATATATATATATATAAAAGAAATTTAATCTTTGCAGATAAGTTAAATAGTAAACTCTTAAATATTGGGGAAACCTGCAAGAAAGACTCTAATGAGTATCAATTGTTTCGCCGAACGTTTTCGCCAAAGAGAATTAATTTGGCTTCTTCAGGGCTGAAAGAGAAGAAATTATAATTAGCTACCATATATTACCTATTAAAAAACACTGGAGATCTTACCGTAACTTAGAATTGTAGAGTTAGGATGTTATAAAAAAAAAAAAAATCTTAGCTAGTAACAACATAGTGGTTTTTTTTGTTACTGTTAGAAAAAAGTTACTGTTAAAAATGTATGGTAGCTGTGAACTTGAGACGCAAAAGTGTACCCAAGGGTAACCGAAAAAACCCAATGCAACTACATTTTGAAGGAATTAATTCTTTGAGTTGTCGGCAATAACTAAATTTTTGATTGTTAAAAAGTTCACATGTGAGGTTCTGTTTTGCCAGAACGCATGCGCTGACATGTCAAAGTAGTTCTTATGATTCTTTATAATGTCGTTAAGGTTCATTGGTGTAACAAGATGAAATTAATTACCAGTTTAGGGTAATATTATTATTTAGATTTTTCTTATTAAAAAATTGTTTTATATATTATATTGTTCATGTGATGTTATTCTAATATCTTATTGAGATGTATATAAGAAAAGCAAGGGAATGTTATCTTTTTTTAAAAATTAATGAAATTTATTATTTAAGTAGGTTAGTTATTAATGGATAAATCAGTCAAGTTGGTTCTCTGTGATGTTACATTTTTCTTGGTATCGGATTTAAGTAAGAAGTGGTATATATTGCTTAGATTCTTAATGTCACTCTTAACATTGATGGAAAAATCGTTAAGGAAAATATATGACATTTCAATGAACTCTCTTTTAGATTTATTGTTCTCACGGTGGAGAATTGTAGTGTTATTATAGTCCATGAGATGACCAGTGGAATGTACATGTTTGGCTAAAGCACAACGGTCTGGGTGAAGTCGAGAATCACTTTTGTGTAGTGTGATACGTGATTTCAATAATTGAGAGGTTTGGCCGATGTAAGAATTGTTGCAAGAGAGGCATGGAATGTTGTAGACAATGTTACTAAGCATATCTCTAGGTGTCTTATCTTTGATCTTAGAATAAAGATTATTAATTGTTAGGGCTGATCTACAAGCCACATTAAGTTTAATATTGTTATTGTTATTACCAAAGCTATTTTCAACACTTTTCAGAATCCTTGTTAACCCCGGAGTGATATCACTGAAGTATGGTAATGAAAAATATTTGTTTATAGGAGTATCAGAGACTAGGTTCCCACTTAAGACATCAGGATCAGCATTGTTAGTCGCGAAGGAAGGTGAAGTACCCTCGTTTTGGACAGTGTTAAACAAAATCTTATTTACTAGTGGTGTTGGATAGGCATTTGAAATGAAAAGTTTCTGTAGGATTTGTAGGTTTTTTGTATGAAAAGAAGGATCTGATAGTTTTATTACTCTATTTTTCATCTGTTTGACTAAATTGACTTTGGTAGAATTATTATGGTAAGAGTGGTAGTTAAGGTATCTACCAGAATGGGTCGGTTTTTGATACCAATCTATTTTAATGTTGTTATTTTCCCTGATCATCCTTATGTCGAGAAAGGGGACGGACCAATTACCATCTTCCCTCTCTATAGTGAACTGGATGTAGGGGTCATAACTATTGAAGGTGTTTAATAGTTCATCTACCTTGTCATTGGGTATAGCCAAGATGATATCATCAACATATTTTTTAATGAATGGAATTTGAAAGGATAATAAAGGAATGACAGAGTCTAACACATAATCCATAACGTAAGTTGCAATTATAGGAGAAATCTTTGCTCCCATAGGGGTACCGAAAGTTTGTTGATAGAATTTTCCATTAAATGAGAAGTAGGTGTTATTAAAGAGAAATTCGACGATGCTGATGAATCTGTCATAAGACATGGAACAACAACCTCTAATACGGTCCCAATTGACCTCTATTGATGTCAAACAAATTCCTAGATGTACGTTGCTGAATAAGGATACAACGTCAAGGCTAACGAGGACATAATTTGATGGTAGTATGTAACCATTATATTTATTTACCATCTCAAAAGAATCTTTAATGTAATACTGAATTTCATAATCATATGCATTAGTAAGGATGTCTGTAACAAAGGCCGATATATTTTCAGTGGGAGTTCCAATGGAAGCTACTATGGGACGAACCGATAGTGTTGGTTTGTGGATTTTTGGCAAAGCATAAAACTTTGCAATGTTCCCATTATAAGTTGTTAATTTTTTCCTAGTGTTACGGTCTATCTCATTGGAAGAAGCTAAGGATGCTATTAATGTATTGCATTTCCTTTGTAGAGAAGAAGAGGGATTGGATGTAAGTGACGTGTAAGATCTATCGTTTTCAATGAGAGAAGAACAAAGTTGTAAGTAGTGAGTTCTTTCCAAGATGACCGTAACATTGCCTTTGTCTGCTTTTGTCACCAAAAGCTCAGGATTGGATTTAAGAAATTTTCTAGTTTTAGTATATAAGTTATGAAAAAAGTATTAGATGGTTTAGAAGTATTCAAAATGTGATTAGTGATAATGTTGGTGGTTCTTGACCGGATTAAGTTTTGCTCTAATTCAGATGGCAATGATGAAATTATGTATTCCAAATCTGCTAACAGTGTTTTTACTTGATAATCTTTTCCTAACTTTGGTTCGATGCTAAATTTATTTCCTAATGCCAAGAAACCTAGAACATCATCAGGAATAATTGAGGTAGATAAATTTTTTATCCATTTTGGATCAGTTTTAAGAACAGATTTGCAACAGGACTGATATAGTGAGTCAATTTTTTTGATATTGTCAGATTTAATTGAAAAAAATATTTTATTATATCTAATAGATTGAATATGTGAAAATTGCAGCCAATCATATTCTGAGGTTGATCTAATGATTTCTGTTTTTTGTTCAGTAAGTGACTTTTCTAACTGTTTGAGAACTCTATGATTGGTTGCAATCTCAACATTCAAAAGTTTGCTATCTAACCTGATAAGTTGTTGGCATCCCTGCAATTGAAAGAAACCATTTCTGTGTATATAGTTTTGAACAGAGGAGGTGGCATGAACAATGTGTTTTGGTGTTATACCTTTAGAACGACATGATAATAAAAAAAGTCTCCGATTCCTTTCTTTAGCTAGTCTGATATTAGTTTTCTGGTAATCCTTGAGCAACCTCAACGCCTCAGTACCATAATTAACCCGTATGTTGTTATAGAACCCCATGTTCCTCTAAAAAAAAGAAATTTAATCTTTGCAGATAAGTTAAATAGTAAACTCTTAAATATTGGGGAAACCTGCAAGAAAAGATAACATTCCCTTGCTTTTCTTATATACATCTCAATAAGATATTAGAATAACATCACATGAACAATATAATATATAAAACAATTTTTTAATAAGAAAAATCTAAATAATAATATTACCCTAAACTGGTAATTAATTTCATCTTGTTACACCAATGAACCTTAACGACATTATAAAGAATCATAAGAACTACTTTGACATGTCAGCGCATGCGTTCTGGCAAAACAGAACCTCACATGTGAACTTTTTAACAATCAAAAATTTAGTTATTGCCGACAACTCAAAGAATTAATTCCTTCAAAATGTAGTTGCATTGGGTTTTTTCGGTTACCCTTGGGTACACTTTTGCGTCTCAAGTTCACAGCTACCATACATTTTTAACAGTAACTTTTTTCTAACAGTAACAAAAAAAAACCACTATGTTGTTACTAGCTAAGTTTTTTTTTTTATAACATCCTAACTCTACAATTCTAAGTTACGGTAAGATCTCCAGTGTTTTTTAATAGGTAATATATGGTAGCTAATTATAATTTCTTCTCTTTCAGCCCTGAAGAAGCCAAATTAATTCTCTTTGGCGAAAACGTTCGGCGAAACAATTGATACTCATTAGAGTCTTTCTTGCAGGTTTCCCCAATATTTAAGAGTTTACTATTTAACTTATCTGCAAAGATTAAATTTCTTTTTTTTAGAGGAACATGGGGTTCTATAACAACATACGGGTTAATTATGGTACTGAGGCGTTGAGCTTGCTCAAGGATTACCAGAAAACTAATATCAGACTAGCTAAAGAAAGGAATCGGAGACTTTTTTTATTATCATGTCGTTCTAAAGGTATAACACCAAAACACATTGTTCATGCCACCTCCTCTGTTCAAAACTATATACACAGAAATGGTTTCTTTCAATTGCAGGGATGCCAACAACTTATCAGGTTAGATAGCAAACTTTTGAATGTTGAGATTGCAACCAATCATAGAGTTCTCAAACAGTTAGAAAAGTCACTTACTGAACAAAAAACAGAAATCATTAGATCAACCTCAGAATATGATTGGCTGCAATTTTCACATATTCAATCTATTAGATATAATAAAATATTTTTTTCAATTAAATCTGACAATATCAAAAAAATTGACTCACTATATCAGTCCTGTTGCAAATCTGTTCTTAAAACTGATCCAAAATGGATAAAAAATTTATCTACCTCAATTATTCCTGATGATGTTCTAGGTTTCTTGGCATTAGGAAATAAATTTAGCATCGAACCAAAGTTAGGAAAAGATTATCAAGTAAAAACACTGTTAGCAGATTTGGAATACATAATTTCATCATTGCCATCTGAATTAGAGCAAAACTTAATCCGGTCAAGAACCACCAACATTATCACTAATCACATTTTGAATACTTCTAAACCATCTAATACTTTTTTTCATAACTTATATACTAAAACTAGAAAATTTCTTAAATCCAATCCTGAGCTTTTGGTGACAAAAGCAGACAAAGGCAATGTTACGGTCATCTTGGAAAGAACTCACTACTTACAACTTTGTTCTTCTCTCATTGAAAACGATAGATCTTACACGTCACTTACATCCAATCCCTCTTCTTCTCTACAAAGGAAATGCAATACATTAATAGCATCCTTAGCTTCTTCCAATGAGATAGACCGTAACACTAGGAAAAAATTAACAACTTATAATGGGAACATTGCAAAGTTTTATGCTTTGCCAAAAATCCACAAACCAACACTATCGGTTCGTCCCATAGTAGCTTCCATTGGAACTCCCACTGAAAATATATCGGCCTTTGTTACAGACATCCTTACTAATGCATATGATTATGAAATTCAGTATTACATTAAAGATTCTTTTGAGATGGTAAATAAATATAATGGTTACATACTACCATCAAATTATGTCCTCGTTAGCCTTGACGTTGTATCCTTATTCAGCAACGTACATCTAGGAATTTGTTTGACATCAATAGAGGTCAATTGGGACCGTATTAGAGGTTGTTGTTCCATGTCTTATGACAGATTCATCAGCATCGTCGAATTTCTCTTTAATAACACCTACTTCTCATTTAATGGAAAATTCTATCAACAAACTTTCGGTACCCCTATGGGAGCAAAGATTTCTCCTATAATTGCAACTTACGTTATGGATTATGTGTTAGACTCTGTCATTCCTTTATTATCCTTTCAAATTCCATTCATTAAAAAATATGTTGATGATATCATCTTGGCTATACCCAATGACAAGGTAGATGAACTATTAAACACCTTCAATAGTTATGACCCCTACATCCAGTTCACTATAGAGAGGGAAGATGGTAATTGGTCCGTCCCCTTTCTCGACATAAGGATGATCAGGGAAAATAACAACATTAAAATAGATTGGTATCAAAAACCGACCCATTCTGGTAGATACCTTAACTACCACTCTTACCATAATAATTCTACCAAAGTCAATTTAGTCAAACAGATGAAAAATAGAGTAATAAAACTATCAGATCCTTCTTTTCATACAAAAAACCTACAAATCCTACAGAAACTTTTCATTTCAAATGCCTATCCAACACCACTAGTAAATAAGATTTTGTTTAACACTGTCCAAAACGAGGGTACTTCACCTTCCTTCGCGACTAACAATGCTGATCCTGATGTCTTAAGTGGGAACCTAGTCTCTGATACTCCTATAAACAAATATTTTTCATTACCATACTTCAGTGATATCACTCCGGGGTTAACAAGGATTCTGAAAAGTGTTGAAAATAGCTTTGGTAATAACAATAACAATATTAAACTTAATGTGGCTTGTAGATCAGCCCTAACAATTAATAATCTTTATTCTAAGATCAAAGATAAGACACCTAGAGATATGCTTAGTAACATTGTCTACAACATTCCATGCCTCTCTTGCAACAATTCTTACATCGGCCAAACCTCTCAATTATTGAAATCACGTATCACACTACACAAAAGTGATTCTCGACTTCACCCAGACCGTTGTGCTTTAGCCAAACATGTACATTCCACTGGTCATCTCATGGACTATA
The DNA here is from genome assembly GCF_917563875.1 of Diabrotica virgifera virgifera. Taxonomy (NCBI): domain Eukaryota; kingdom Metazoa; phylum Arthropoda; class Insecta; order Coleoptera; family Chrysomelidae; genus Diabrotica; species Diabrotica virgifera. The sequence continues at coordinate 141,631,036 of NC_065444.1, read as the reverse complement.
ATAACACTACAATTCTCCACCGTGAGAACAATAAATCTAAAAGAGAGTTCATTGAAATGTCATATATTTTCCTTAACGATTTTTCCATCAATGTTAAGAGTGACATTAAGAATCTAAGCAATATATACCACTTCTTACTTAAATCCGATACCAAGAAAAATGTAACATCACAGAGAACCAACTTGACTGATTTATCCATTAATAACTAACCTACTTAAATAATAAATTTCATTAATTTTTAAAAAAAGATAACATTCCCTTGCTTTTCTTATATACATCTCAATAAGATATTAGAATAACATCACATGAACAATATAATATATAAAACAATTTTTTAATAAGAAAAATCTAAATAATAATATTACCCTAAACTGGTAATTAATTTCATCTTGTTACACCAATGAACCTTAACGACATTATAAAGAATCATAAGAACTACTTTGACATGTCAGCGCATGCGTTCTGGCAAAACAGAACCTCACATGTGAACTTTTTAACAATCAAAAATTTAGTTATTGCCGACAACTCAAAGAATTAATTCCTTCAAAATGTAGTTGCATTGGGTTTTTTCGGTTACCCTTGGGTACACTTTTGCGTCTCAAGTTCACAGCTACCATACATTTTTAACAGTAACTTTTTTCTAACAGTAACAAAAAAAAACCACTATGTTGTTACTAGCTAAGTTTTTTTTTTTTTTATAACATCCTAACTCTACAATTCTAAGTTACGGTAAGATCTCCAGTGTTTTTTAATAGGTAATATATGGTAGCTAATTATAATTTCTTCTCTTTCAGCCCTGAAGAAGCCAAATTAATTCTCTTTGGCGAAAACGTTCGGCGAAACAATTGATACTCATTAGAGTCTTTCTTGCAGGTTTCCCCAATATTTAAGAGTTTACTATATATATATATATATATATATATATATATATATATATATATATATATATATATATATATATATATATATATATAAAGTACTGAGATAACAGCTGGGAAAACCCTGGTACTGAGGAAGCAATGAAAGACTGGTGCTTCAAAGTGAGTGCCTTTTATTTTGGTCAAGCTTTCGCCTATTGTTTTTAGGCTTCTTCAGGACTTGCTACAAAGAAGAACATTCTTTACAAATATGCTTAAAGATAGAACAAGCAATTCTTACCGAAATAGGTGCACTAGTGCTCAGTGAAAATAAGAATACATCTTTTACCTTGCCTTTTTTGTGTATACATAAGTAATACAGATATTTTTGTTGTTATTATTTAGCTGATAAAACCAGATATCGAAACTGAGTCAGATCCTCCCTATTCAACCTAATCCATTGTAAGAAAATTTGGACAAGTGTCGTTAGAAGTTGATTTTTTTATTTACAAAATGACACCTATCGATCCATCGATTGTCAACGTCGTCTTCCGTTTTTTTTTACGTCTGACTGACACATAGAAGATTTGTTTAGAGATTTCGAGAGAAGAGACTCGTAACATCAAACAACCATTCGACTGTCACTATTCGAACAGCTGTCTGAAATCACTTCTTCTCTTTTCCATGATGTAATTGTGGTGAGCTTCTGATTAAGAACCTCCCACCCAACCAATTGCAAAGGATGGATCAAAGGTGAAAGAATGCAATGAAAATCGTTAGAATGGCCGACAGCTCAGTTGTCACTTGTTGAACTGTCGTTCGAATCCAACGATACCACTAAACCGGAAGGTAGTGGTGATCTTTGAAATGTAAAGAAAATTATTATGGTTCTTACAATAGATTTGCCATTAAAACACATGTTTTTGGTGGAGAACGTAGAGACGATCAACACTCCAACTGTCACTTGTTGAAATGCCGGCTCCTCACCCGTTCCCTGTGTCTTCTACGTCAAGTTATTAAAAATATTATGGATAGGGAATCTCCCACTCAGACCCGCCATCCGGTTCACTTACAGGAAACGACTATTCTTTATAAAATGTGGAGTACAAAATGTAAAACGTAATACTTATTAAAATTGTAAATTTAAAGTGGTCGAAATTTGGACATTAGAATTAGATAATATTTTCTTTATAAACAAGTTAGAAATTGAAGGATTGACTTTATACATTTAAAAGGGTAAAAATGAAAAACATCAAAAGGACACAAATATGTAGTAAAAAATAGACGTAGAAACAAAAATACATTGAATTTATTGTAAGTGAAGGTCACTCACATAAGACTGTGGTAATTTCTTTCGTTTTGTGAAATTTTGCTGTAGTAATAAAGTATAAATAGTACTTAAATGTTCAACATCTTTTTTATGGTTTATCGCGTTAGCACAGTTGTTAATGTAGCACATTTCTAAGAATTTACGATGAAAGTCTTTATCTGCCCTATCCAAGATTACGACATCGTCGTAAAGAACCCTATGGTCATTTTCGGAGACATGGATACTTAGGCTCGTAGCTTGTGGTTTGTGTCTACAATCACTTTTGTGGAGCGCTAATCTTTTGCTCAATCGTTGACTTGTTTGACCGATATATATTTTTCCGCACTCACATGGCAAACCATAAACGACATTGCTACATTTAGATGTTGGGGTGCGATCTTTAAGCTTAGAAAAAAATGTATTAAGCTTTCTGTTGTTATAATTCGCTATCTTTATGTTGAAGTCACTAAACAGTCTTGTGAGTGGCTTTGTTAAGTTGTGTAAGTGCGATCTTTAAGCTTAGAAAAAAATGTATTAAGCTTTCTGTTGTTATAATTCGCTATCTTTATGTTGAAGTCACTAAACAGTCTTGTGAGTGGCTTTGTTAAGTTGTGTATATAGGGTAGTACACCATATTTTGTGGTGTTCTCTAAATTTGTGTCATTATGATTGTTAACATTGTTTACTGTCTCATTTCTTAACTCGTTGGAATATAACAATTTTTTGAGCAATTTTGATGGATAACAGTTCTCTATTAAAGTGTCAAACAAAAGTATGTTAACAATCATAATGACACAAATTTAGAGAACACCACAAAATATGGTGTACTACCCTATATACACAACTTAACAAAGCCACTCACAAGACTGTTTAGTGACTTCAACATAAAGATAGCGAATTATAACAACAGAAAGCTTAATACATTTTTTTCTAAGCTTAAAGATCGCACCCCAACATCTAAATGTAGCAATGTCGTTTATGGTTTGCCATGTGAGTGCGGAAAAATATATATCGGTCAAACAAGTCAACGATTGAGCAAAAGATTAGCGCTCCACAAAAGTGATTGTAGACACAAACCACAAGCTACGAGCCTAAGTATCCATGTCTCCGAAAATGACCATATAGTATAAGAGCTGTGAGACATTTTTGAGTAGGTATTTTAGGCAACCTGAAAATTTTTCAGGTGACTCTTCTATGATAGTATAATACAAAAATGCCGGTCTGGCTGGAGGGTAGCGGTTATTTTCCCCAAAAATCCCCCCCAAAGTTAAAAAAAGGGTAAAAATTGTTATTACAAAAAATATCATTGATATGACTTGAAAGTAAATTTAAATATTCAAATATAAAGAAAATAAACAGACCAGGCGATTTTAACTCTGCAAGATACTTCCATGAGCGCCCTAGGATTATTTTCAGGGGGTGCATCTGAACTTCAGAAGATTTCATCTGAATCTGTACATACTATTAACGAGTATAAAATGCATACATACAAACTATACATATACATACATGCATAGCTATGGACATTCCCTCCGGACAGGGAGGTGCAGTGGTTATTTTGACAGGGTATTTTTTAATTTTAAAAATAAATATTCTAAAAAAGACAAGATTTTTTGGTGAAATTATCCAATTGCCATGTGATCAAACAAATTACGCGTGCATATAAATGAAACCGCTATAGGTAACCAGCAGTGTGAGAAAGATCGTATACCGATAGCTGTTTGTGTCCTCTGTTGTAGCTGAGCGAGTCCGTTCGCTCGAGAAAATCACGTGACCTGGCGATATCCATGTTGTTGTGCCACGAAACGTTAGAGTAATTATTATACATATATTATAGTTTTTTAAGTAATTTTTCTTATTTAAAGGAAAATAATACGTACTATACAATAGATTCTGGAAATATGATAGAAAAAGACAAATTTATATTTATAAATATATAGGTAGAAAAGTATAAAACTATACAATAAATTAATTCTGTGTCCGAATCTTGTACTTCTTCTTCAAACTCCTCATCTCAGCTTAAATGTTCATTCCCTTCTTCTTCGTCAGACTCCCTTGGAGACTCAGATTCCTCTTCTACATGATCTGTAAATAGTTGTAATATGTATTTAGAATTAATTAAAAATTAATCAGTGATTAATTAATTGAGTTGCTACGTATTCTCTGTCCTTTTATACGGAGTCGAAGCCTGGACAATCACGGGCGCATCTGAAGAAAGACTTTGTTGAGATGTGATGTTATCGAATAATGTAAAAAATATAATGGACACAACACTTAACACACAGGGAAACATTATGAAAGATAAAAAAGGCAAAAGAAATACTCAACACTATGAAGGAAAGAAAAATGAGCTAAAATAAATATACATTCTCTTCTTCTTCGTCAGACTCCCCTCGAGACTCAGATTCTTCTACCTGATCTGTAAATAGTTGTAATATGTATTTCGAATTAATGAAAAATTAATTAGTGATTAATTGATTGAGTTGCTACGTATTCTTACTTATATAACCAATCACATCACGTTTTTTATTTCTTAGTATATGACCAAAGTAGCTCATGTTTCTTTCCTTCATAGTATTGAGTATTTCTTTTACCTTTTTCATCTTTCTTAATGTTTCCGTGTTTGTTACGTGTGTCCATGATATATTTAACATTATTCGATAACTCCACATCTCAACAACGGCAAGTCTTTCTTCAGATGCGCCCGTGATTGTCCCGGCTTCGACTCCGTATAAAAGGACGGAGAATACGTAGCAACTCAACTAATTAATCACTAATTAATTTTTAATTAATTCTAAATACATATTACAACTATTTACAAATCATCTAGAAGAGCAATCTGAGTCTCGAGGGGAGTCTGACGAAGAAGAAGATAATGAATATTTAAGCTCAGATGAGGAGTTTGAGGAAAAAGTACAAGATTCGGACACAGAATTAATTTAGTTTATAGTTTTATACATTTCTACCTATATATTTATAATAATAAATTTGTCTTTTTCTATCATATTTTGCAAAATCTATTATATAGTACGTATTATTTTTCTTTAATTAAGAAAAAGTTGTTTAAAAAACTATAATATATAATAATTACTCTAACGTTTCGAGAAACAACATGGATATCGCCAGGTCACGTGATTTTTCTCGAGCGAACGGACTCGCTTAGCTACAACAGAGGACGCAAACAGCTATCGGTATACGATCTTTCTCACACTGCTGCTTACCTATAGCGCTTTTCATTTATATGCACGGGTAATTTGTTTGAACATCTGGCAGTTGGAAAATTTCACCAAAAAAAACCTGTCTTTATAAGAATATTTATTTTTAGTATTAAAAAATATCCTGTCAAAAAAACAATTGCACCTCCCTGTCCGGAAGGAATGTACATAGCTACGCATGTATAGTTGTATATTTTATACTCGTTAATAGTATGTACAGATTCAGATTAAATCTTCTGAAGTTCAGATGCATCCCCTGAAAATAATCTTGGGGCGCCCATGCAAGCATCTTGCAGAGTTAAAATCGCCCTCAAATCGCCTGGCCTGTTTATTTTCTTTATATTTGAATATTTAAATTTACTTTAAAGTCACGTCAATGATATTTTTTGTAATAACAATTTTTACCCTTTTGTTTAACCTTGGGGGGATTTTTGGGGAAAATAACCGCTACCCTCCAGCCAGACCGGCATTTTTGTATTAGACTATCATGGAAAAGTCACCTGAAAAACTTTCAGGTTGCCTAAAATACCTACTCAAAAATGTCTCACAGCTCTTGGACCAATAGGGTTCTTTACGACGATGTCGTAATCTTGGATAGGGCAGATAAAGACTTTCATCGTAAATTCTTAGAAATGTGCTACATTAACAACTGTGCTAACGCGATAAACCATAAAAAAGATGTTGAACATTTAAGTACTATTTATACTTTATTACTACAGCAAAATTTCACAAAACGAAAGAAATTACCACAGTCTTATGTGAGTGACCTTCACTTACAATAAATTCAATGTATTTTTGTTTCTACGTCTATTTTTTACTACATATTTGTGTCCTTTTGATGTTTTTCATTTTTACCCTTTTAAATGTATAAAGTCAATCCTTCAATTTCTAACTTGTTTATAAAGAAAATATTATCTAATTCTAATGTCCAAATTTCGACCACTTTAAATTTACAATTTTAATAAGTATTACGTTTTACATTTTGTACTCCACATTTTATAAAGAATAGTCGTTTCCTGTAAGTGAACCGGATGGCGGGTCTCAGTGGGAGATTCCCTATCCATAATATTTTTAATAACTTGACGTAGAAGACACAGGGAACGGGTGAGGAGCCGGCATTTCAACAAGTGACAGTTGGAGTGTTGATCGTCTCTACGTTCTCCACCAAAAACATGTGTTTTAATGGCAAATCTATTGTAAGAACCATAATAATTTTCTTTACATTTCAAAGACCACCACTACCTTCCGGTTTAGTGGTATCGTTGGATTCGAACGACAGTTCAACAAGTGACAACTGAGCTGTCGGCCATTCTAACGATTTTCATTGCATTCTTTCACCTTTGATCCATCCTTTGCAATTGGTTGGGTGGGAGGTTCTTAATCAGAAGCTCACCACAATTACATCATGGAAAAGAGAAGAAGTGATTTCAGACAGCTGTTCGAATAGTGACAGTCGAATGGTTGTTTGATGTTACGAGTCCCTTCTCTCGAAATCTCTAAACAAATCTTCTATGTGTCAGTCAGACGTAAAAAAAACGGAAGACGACGTTGACAATCGATGGATCGATAGGTGTCATTTTGTAAATAAAAAAATCAACTTCTAACGACACTTGTCCAAATTTTCTTACAATGGATTAGGTTGAATAGGGAGGATCTGACTCAGTTTCGATATCTGGTTTTATTAGCTAAATAATAACAACAAAAATATCTGTATTACTTATGTATACACAAAAAAGGCAAGGTAAAAGATGTATTCTTATTTTCACTGAGCACTAGTGCACCTATTTCGGTAAGAATTGCTTGTTCTATCTTTAAGCATATTTGTAAAGAATGTTCTTCTTTGTAGCAAGTCCTGAAGAAGCCTAAAAACAATAGGCGAAAGCTTGACCAAAATAAAAGGCACTCACTTTGAAGCACCAGTCTTTCATTGCTTCCTCAGTACCCAGGGTTTTCCCAGCTGTTATCTCAGTACTTTTTTATTTACTAGTAACCCAATTACTCCTTGGACGTTTATATATATATATATATATATATATATATATATATATATATATATATATATATATATATATATATATATATATATATATATATATATATATATATATATATATATATATATATATATATATATATATATATATATATATATATAGAAAAAGAAGTACTATGTTGACTTATTTAAAAAACAATTTTAAGTTTCTGTGGGTTGGAGTCAATAAAAAAGGGCTTTTAGAAAACTATTTTATATCTCTCAAGCTTTCGAATTTTAATTACATTCCTTTTCAAGAGCTAAAATACAGAGTTGCTAATAAAGTGGAAACAAAAATGATGTAAAAAATATAACTCACCAGATAAATTTAGGTTGGTTATTAAACTGCTAACTTAAGTAACATCAAATATAAATTATTATCAAAATGTATATTTCCCAGACTGTAAGGAAAATTTATGAATTTTTATTTAATTTTGAATTTAAAATTATCGATAAAATAAATTTTTTTTATAAAATTCAAAGTCAATGTCAAATAAAAAGTCATCCTACATAGACAAGTAAATGAAAGTGGGGTATATTTAAGTATATTACCAAATGATAATTTATTAAAAAGAAAGAAAAAGAAGATTTAAATAAGTAGAAAAATATTTTGTTTTTATATTATAGTTTACAGAAGTGCAAATTTTTTTTAAAAAAGGATATAAAAAATAGAATAAAAAAAAATTTTTTTTGGAATCAATGTGTCTTATGGTTTTATGGTGAAATATTTGAATTATAAAGAGATGATGTAGTTATAAATTTTACTTAAATTTTGAATTTCTGATCTTTTATTTAAACTATTATCACTTTTACTAATAGATACCATTTCCAAAAAGGTCCTTTTGAATTTATTACCTTCACTGCACAAAATTTTAGTATTATCGAAATCCATTATATGGTTTTTGTCAATTACATGCTCTGCCAAAGCACAAGAAGGTTTTTTTATTCTACAATCGCTTTTATGCGAAATAATACGATTAGACAAATTCCTTCCAGTTTCACCAATATATACAGCCTCACACTGAGTACAATTAATGCTGTATACTACATTAATTTTTTCTAACATATCTATAGGATATTTGGTCTTAGAATACAGAGATGTAATGGTTTTGATGTTTTTTGTTGCTATTTTTATACTGTCAATAACCTTTAAAATTTTTATTAATTTAGGTGTTAATTATTAATATGGAAATTAAAATCACTTTTACTGATATTTACTTTTTTGAAAAACAACTAAATGAATTACGTTCTAAGGCCTATAATGTTTTAAATTTTCACACTTTCAATGAATTTAATCGCAGACAAAGAATTAGATATAACACACATTTTCATCAAATTAAAAGAACACAGATTAATAAATTCAACAAACTGAAAATTGAAGCTTTTGATAAGATAAAATTTCAGGAAATATGGTTTAAGAATTTAACTTCTGTTGAGTTTCCTTTTGAAATAAAAAAACTTCTAGCTCTTGGACCTAAATTTTCATTATGTCCTTCTAAATCAGATATTAGAGTTCCATATTTACTTGCTGATATTGAGTCAATCATGAGACCACTCAATAATGATCAAAAGGATATTGTCAGATCTAAATGTACAAATGTTATTACCAACTTCTTACATAAAGAAGTAACAGATCATTTTTTAAATAAATATTATGTACAAACCAAACTATTTCTTAAGAACCATCCTGAAATTTATATTGTCAAAAGTGATAAAGGTAACGTAACTGTTGCGATGTGGAAAGAGGATTACCTCCAAAAAACTGGAGAACTATTAAATGATTCTAAATATTACACTAAACTTAGTAGAAGTCCTGTTTGTACACTGCAACAAAAAGCCAATAGTTTAGTATCTGAATTGCACAAAAAGAAGTTTATAGATAACAAACAAGCAAAGGAGCTTAAACTATATAATTCTATTGCTCCACGTTTCTATGCTCTACCTAAAATACATAAACCCACTTTATCTATGAGGCCGATTATATCATCTATAGACACTCCCAATGGACCAATAGCGCAGCTCCTCACTGATGTCTTAACTAATTCTTATAATGTTAATAACAATATGCACATTAAAGATTCATTTGACTTCAGTTCTTTCATGAATAATTTTCAATTACCACCTGATTATTTGTTAGTTAGTTTTGATGTAACATCGCTTTTCACCAATTTGCCTTTGGACTTAATCATAAACAGTGTAAAAAAACATTGGAATGAGATTTCACAGCATACTACCATTGACTTATTACATTTCAAAACGCTTATCAATTTTGTTTTTGATTCAAATATTTTCATTTTTAATGGTGTTTTCTATAAACAAATTTTTGGTAGCCCTATGGGTTCTAGTCTTTCACCCATTCTGAGTAGCTATGTAATGGATGATATCATTAATGATTGCGTTACAAATTGTAATTTTTTTATTCCTTTCATTAAGAGATATGTGGATGATTTGGTTTTGGCACTTCCTAAAGATAGAATTTTTGAAACCGTCAACATTTTTAACAACCAAAATCAACATATACAATTCACAGTGGAAGAAGAGGTTGAGAATTCTCTACCATTTCTTGACATGAGAATTGTTAGAACTACAAACAATGTTTTAAAAACTAGATGGTTCAGAAAACCCATTTGCAGTAATAGGTTTATAAGCTATTACTCACATCATCCTAACAAAATGAAAATGAACCTAATAACAGGTTTAAAAAAACGTGTCACAAGACTATCTCATCCAGATTTTCTAAAAGAAGATCTTATATTATTAAAAAATATTTTGATTGAAAACTCTTATCCTCCACATATGCTACACAGGATGCTGTTTTCTAACATAGTTCATGTTAATAATCTAACACCATCTTTAGTGAGATCTCAAAACAATGCTTCTGGTAATCAAAACATATATTACCATTCACTCCCCTACATACCATCATTAACACCTAAATTAATAAAAATTTTAAAGGTTATTGACAGTATAAAAATAGCAACAAAAAACATCAAAACCATTACATCTCTGTATTCTAAGACCAAATATCCTATAGATATGTTAGAAAAAATTAATGTAGTATACAGCATTAATTGTACTCAGTGTGAGGCTGTATATATTGGTGAAACTGGAAGGAATTTGTCTAATCGTATTATTTCGCATAAAAGCGATTGTAGAATAAAAAAACCTTCTTGTGCTTTGGCAGAGCATGTAATTGACAAAAACCATATAATGGATTTCGATAATACTAAAATTTTGTGCAGTGAAGGTAATAAATTCAAAAGGACCTTTTTGGAAATGGTATCTATTAGTAAAAGTGATAATAGTTTAAATAAAAGATCAGAAATTCAAAATTTAAGTAAAATTTATAACTACATCATCTCTTTATAATTCAAATATTTCACCATAAAACCATAAGACACATTGATTCCAAAAAAAATTTTTTTTTATTCTATTTTTTATATCCTTTTTTAAAAAAAATTTGCACTTCTGTAAACTATAATATAAAAACAAAATATTTTTCTACTTATTTAAATCTTCTTTTTCTTTCTTTTTAATAAATTATCATTTGGTAATATACTTAAATATACCCCACTTTCATTTACTTGTCTATGTAGGATGACTTTTTATTTGACATTGACTTTGAATTTTATAAAAAAAATTTATTTTATCGATAATTTTAAATTCAAAATTAAATAAAAATTCATAAATTTTCCTTACAGTCTGGGAAATATACATTTTGATAATAATTTATATTTGATGTTACTTAAGTTAGCAGTTTAATAACCAACCTAAATTTATCTGGTGAGTTATATTTTTTACATCATTTTTGTTTCCACTTTATTAGCAACTCTGTATTTTAGCTCTTGAAAAGGAATGTAATTAACATTCGAAAGCTTGAGAGATATAAAATAGTTTTCTAAAAGCCCTTTTTTATTGACTCCAACCCACAGAAACTTAAAATTATATATATATATATATATATATATATATATATATATATATATATATATATATATATATATATATATATATATATATTATTTTTCATTTAATTATTCATTTTGTATTATTAACAGTCACTACATATTAATAATCAAATATATATATATATATATATATATATATATATATATATATATATAAAATGAATAATTTTGTTTTTTTTTTATTTTTTAATAATTTTTCAAAGTGTTTCTCTTTTAATCAGCCCAAAACACATTGACTGCATTCCCCAAAATTATTCATTTTGTATTATTAACAGTCACTACATATTAATAATCATATATATATATATATATATATATATATATATATATATATATATATATATATATATATATTTACATCCTACTATTCTTAAGGACTCAATCCATACCGCAACCGTACAGCCTCTCCTATTTAGAGGTGTATATAATATTTTAATTATCGAATATATTGAATCTAGTGACAAAACATTCTTAATGCCCAAATTTCTATTTTGATAAGATGAAAATTAATATATACTTGTCTTTTTGGTTCCGTTATCATTATAAACTCATTACGATTTCTTACTTTTGCAGCCTCATGAGTATAATTTTAAACAGTATTGTGGTGTTGCGGCCTCATATACACAACATTATAGACTCAAACAGTGTTGTCAATTCGCTCACTGCGTATTTAGATAATTTGGGGTTTCCCCTTTGTGATTTCAACGAAGTTATTTCCTATTTCGCGATTGTTTAAGTAATGGGATACATGAAATCTGAACATATGGTTTTAAAATCGACAAAAGTATAATAATTTAATAGTCTGTATTTTTAAACAAACGCTTATAACTTTACTGGTAAAATATTTTAATGACTTCTAAAAATAATCTGAACACGATAATATGTATTGAAAGAAATATAATAATTTTGGTTGGGTCAATGTAATACTTTTTTAATATTTCACGTTGTTCATTCGTTTAATTTCTCAACGATAATACATAAATATATAGAATCTAACTTTATATTAGATAATTAGGTAATATAGAATATAATTAGATTCGTAGTTAATATACACCTAGAAAGCAAATTTCTTGAATTTTTATTAAATTTATTTTTTATACAGGGTGTCCCAAAAAGATTGGTCATAAATTATACCACAGATTCTGGGGTCAAAAATAGGTTGATTGAAATTCACTTACCTATATAAATAAAGCACACAAAAAAGTTACAGCCCTTTGAAGTTACAAAATGAAAATAATTTTTTTTTCATATATCGAAAACTCTTAGAGATTTTTCATTGAAAATGGACATGTGGCATTCTTATGGCAGCAGCATCTTAAATAAAAAATATAGTAAAATTTGTGTACCCCATAAAAATTTTATGGGGGGTTTGTTCCCCTAAACCCCCCAAACTTTTGTGTACGTTCCAATTATTAGTGTGGCACCATTAGTTAAACACACTGTTTTTAAAAAATTTTTGCCTCTTTTGATAGTCCAGTCAATGACAGTCTCAAGTTTTAATTCCCTAATTACTTAAAGTAAGTAAAATATATGTTTAAAAACATAAGTCCATAAATTGGGTCCAATTGGATCTTTGATTCTATTCGAAAAATTTTTCCCAGCCCGAAATGGTGGATGTGTGAATTGTTCGTAAGGGGATTTTTCCACATTCTCTATTTCATCTGTTTGATTTCGTACGAGTGGTCGTCAAACCATTAACCTTAGATCATTTGATCACTGAGTGTGTTTCAAGGATCTACATCTTATGTTTTTAAAATATATATATATATTTATTTATTTTATTTTATTTTATTTTATTCAATAAAATATATATACGAAATATAAATACTATATATATATATATATATATATATATATATATATATATATATATATATATATATATATATATATATAGTAATGTTTGAATAACGGCAATTCGGTCAGTTGAAAGAAAACTCTATTTGTTTTAAGTCTCAATATTTCGTCACTATTTGGTGACTTCTTCAGGAGAAAACTGCAAATTTATTAATATTAGACATGGACAAACTTAAATATTTCGATACTTACAACTATAAGAGTAAAAATTTAAATTTCTTTAACATTATTTTGAAAATTGATTTAGAAAATGACAGATTTTATTTTGACTTATTGGGGAGTTATGGTAACTGCAATATATTTTATATTAATAGAATGTTATCTGATATATACAATTTTTAGTGAATAGGTCAAAGTAAAAAAGGAAATTATACATTTACGAAATTTTAAGGTGGAAAGGTAATAGTAGAAAACTAAGAAAGGACCTAGAGTAAGTTAAATTGATTTATAAAATGTAATTGATGGTACTTCATGAGTTAGTGTAAGACTGGTATTTAGAAATTTAAATAAAATTGAGGTAGATTAACTATTAGAAGATAAATTGGGTAATTTGTTTATTTAAATGTTATGTATTAGTTAGAATATTACAGTAGATATTACTCAAATGGTTAGTGTCAGTCTTATAATTAATTGATTCTGGAGTTTTGTTAATATGTACCATCTCAAGGAAAAGTCGCTTTTTATAATTATCAACTTGTTCCAATATTTTTACATTATTAAAATCAAATTTATGTCCTGTATTTATGTGGTGATCTACTAAGGCACAACAGTTTTTTCTTATATTGCAGTCACTTTTATGTTGAGTGACACGTTGCTTAAGCCATTGTTTACTTTGACCAATATAACAACCTTGACATCCAATGCAATTTATTTTGTAAATTATGTTGCTCTTCAATGTGTTTGGAGTATTAGCTTTAGTTTTTGAGAACAAACTTGAATTTAGAAGTGGATTGTACTTAACTAATTTGATGTTGGGAAAAGTTTTTAAAAGTGGGACAATTTTGTCTGTTAAATTTTGGACATAGGGTATTTTTTTGTAAATAACTGGTTGTGGATTATTTATCAAAGGTCTATTAGAGGAGTTGGTGTTATAAATAAGTTTTTTTAAAATGTGTTTTGGGTAGCCATTGTTTAAAAACATTTCAAAAAGTTTATTAAGATTGACATTTAAGAAACTTCGATCACAAATTGTCGTTACTCGATTTTTCATGGATATAATTGTGTTAAATTTTTGATTTCTAGGATGATTCGAATAATAATTTATAAATCTGCCGGATGCAGTATCTTTTTGATACCAATCTAATATGATTTTGTTATTATTTGTTCTTATGACTTTGGTATCTAAAAAAGGTATACTATTTTGATTTTCATATTCGACAGTGAATTGAATATTTTGATTAAGTGAATTAAATATTGTTGCCACTGTCTGGATGTGGTTAAAGGGTACACTGCATATTATATCATCAACATATTTATAAATAAATGCTAGTGAAAACGGCAATTTTGAGATTCCAATATCAATTAAATGATCTAGAATAATTGTTGCTAGGATAGGGCTTATAGGACTGCCCATTGGAGTTCCAAATATTTGTTTATAGAATTTATCACAAAAGCAAAAATACGTGTTATCAAATAAGAATGTTATTAATGACAGAAAATCTTTTCTAGATAAAGATGTGAATTGTTCTATTTTTGACCATTTTTCTTGTATGATTTCAATTGTCAACTTAATATTTGCCGTTATTCAAACATTACTATTTAACACAGTACGGTCGATAATATTTGTACAAATATATATATATATATATATATATATATATATATATATATATATATATATCTAGGTCTCGAATGTTGTTTTTTGATTGGAATGTGTCTGAAGATATTCAACCTCTCATCTTCACCGATGAGCCCATAGAGGTTGAAGAGGGCGAAACACATTTCTAAGAGCTGGTGTTTGGATCTTCGATTCTATTCAAAAAATTTTTCCCAGCCCGAAGTAGTGGATGTGTGAATTGTTCGTAAGGGGATTTTTCCGCATTTTCTATTTCATTTGTTTATATATATATATATATATATATATATATATATATATATATATATATATATATATATATATATAAATTTGGTTATTGGGTTATGCAGCAAATGAAAAAGTGTACTCTTTTAAATTTCTTTAATCCGAGCTTTCGGTTAAGATTTTAACCATCATCAGGGTGCTACAAAGATATATTTGGTGTAAGACAATATGAAAACATGTATAAAATTTTGTACTTACAAACTTATTGAGGATATTTCAAATATGGTGTAACTAAAATGAGATATATATTATAAATATCTATATATATATACTATAAATATCCTCCATAAGTTTATAAGTACAAAATTTTATAAATGTTTTCATATTGTCTTACACCAAAAATATCTTTGTAGCACCCTGATGATGGTTAAAATCTTAACCGAAAGCTCGGATTAAAGAAATTTAAAAGAGTACACTTTTTCATTTGCTGCATAACCCAATAACCAAATTTATATATTTACTGTCAGCAAAGACTCATTGTCTTTATATATATATATATATATATATATATATATATATATATATATATATATATATATATATATATATATATATATATTTTGCTTAGGTTTTTTGTGCGCTTTTTTTTGGTTAGAATAAGAAATGGATTTAAAATAATTCTTTTGACTCTAACAAAATATTTCTTCTCCTGGCCTCATGTTTCAAAACAAATTTTATGTAACTATTCAATAACCTTAGGATTTTTACCACTAAGGACCTTTGTGACATTTTTTGCGTTTTTGTATTTTTAGCTTAAGAAATTTTATGTATTTTTTAGCTATTAAGTTTTTAACAACACAACCCATTGTGATGACATTGTTGTGTACATCTTCACAATCTATGTAACTTCACAATCAGTAGAACTGATGAAGTGCAGGAAGACTGCACGACACGTCTTCTATTAAAAGATTGAAATAGTTTTTTCATTTTTTATTTCTCCTTGACTGATAACCTCAATTACAGTGAGACTTCGTCTCACTCACTTGATATATTGTTAATATTAAACAGTCGTACTCCTTGCTATATATATATATATATATATATATATATATATATATATATATATATATATATATATATATATATATATATATATATATATATATAAAAGTACTGAGATAACAGCTGGGAAAACCCTGGTACTGAGGAAGCAATGAAAGACTGGTGCTTCAAAGTGAGTGTCTTTTATTTTGGTCAAGCTTTCGCCTATTGTTTTTAGGCTTCTTCAGGACTTGCTACAAAGAAGAACATTCTTTACAAATATGCTTAAAGATAGAACAAGCAATTCTTACCGAAATAGGTGCACTAGTGCTCAGTGAAAATAAGGATACATCTTTTACCTTGCCTTTTTTGTGTATACATAAGTAATACAGATATTTTTGTTGTTATTACTTAGCTAATAAAACCACATATCGAAACTGAGTCAGATCCTCCCTATTCAACCTAATCCATTGTAAGAAAATTTGGACAAGTGTCGTTAGAAGTTGATTTTTTTATTTACAAAATGATACCTATCGATCCATCGATTGTCAACGTCGTCTTCCGTTTTTTTACGTCTGACTGACACATAGAAGATTTGTTTAGAGATCTGACTCAGTTTCGATATCTGGTTTTATTAGCTAAGTAATAACAACAAAAATATCTGTATTACTTATGTATACACAAAAAAGGCAAGGTAAAAGATGTATCCTTATTTTCACTGAGCACTAGTGCACCTATTTCGGTAAGAATTGCTTGTTCTATCTTTAAGCATATTTGTAAAGAATGTTCTTCTTTGTAGCAAGTCCTGAAG
Source organism: Diabrotica virgifera virgifera (assembly GCF_917563875.1). Taxonomy (NCBI): domain Eukaryota; kingdom Metazoa; phylum Arthropoda; class Insecta; order Coleoptera; family Chrysomelidae; genus Diabrotica; species Diabrotica virgifera. Next base: position 141,613,926 of record NC_065444.1, on the reverse strand, counting down.
AAGCCTAAAAACAATAGGCGAAAGCTTGACCAAAATAAAAGACACTCACTTTGAAGCACCAGTCTTTCATTGCTTCCTCAGTACCAGGGTTTTCCCAGCTGTTATCTCAGTACTTTTTTATTTACTAGTAACCCAATTACTCCTTGGACGTTTTTATAATATATATATATATATATATATATATATATATATATATATATATATATATATATATATATATATATATATATATATTGATGCACGTTAAGTTGTGACTTCCGGTATACAGAAGAGGCTGTCTGGCTTCCACCTTTTCTACTTGGGATTATTTTTTAAAAATTGTATATTTGATAAGAGGGGGGGGTGCTACGATAGATCTACATATTGAGGGGAAAGGATTTACCATAATAAATGTTGTATATATATAGGTATATACGGAAGCGGACATAATACGTTGTGGCTTCTGTAAATAGGGTAGTTCAAGTCGCGTTGTCACTTCCAGCGATGTTGTCATGTTTTTGGAAGTCACAACGTCTCTTCTGCCAAATTTACCTCGTAGTTTGAGCGTGATCTGTTATCTGAGAGTCTCACACTTGGCAGTGGAATTCATTGGTATCTAGCGTTCCAATAAGAATGTCTTCTTTTTAAAGTGCCTACCCGTTCCGGATGTTGGCGATCATCATGGCTATCTTGACTTTGTTTACCGCAGCGCGGGACAGTTCAGTGGTAGCCATGTTATACCACGTTCGTAAAGTTTACCACTTTTACCACGTCCTCTTTTACCACTTACCTTCCGTTGAAAAATCCGTTGGAGAAGGCGGTAACATTCTTGATTTCTTATTACATGTCATTTTCGCATTGGAAATCGAAATTGGTTAATTGGCTTAATTGGTTAATTGGTTAAACGGCTTAATTCTATATATAAAATATCATTAATATTATATAGTTTAACTGTAATAATAATTGTTACAATAATTAAAACTATGCATTAGTCAATTACAGCTGAACATAATTCTGTAAATGAATATGAGTCTGTAATTCGGACCCCCGGAGAATTACAGAGGAATTAATTTATTAAACACAACACTAAGTGATAACAAACACACTGAATACAATTATAAGATTAGCAGAAGAACAACAAGGTTTTAGGTCGGGAAGATCATGCACCGACGCTATATTTATAATGAGGCAGATTCAAGAGAAATCAGTAGAATACAACAAACCGGCATACTTATGTTTCGTCGATTTTAAAAAGGAATTTGACAGAGTCAAATTAAAAGACGTTATCCATTTATTGTACGCAAGAGAGGTACCTCTAGGAATAATTAAAACGATCGAAAATATCTATCAGAACAACACGATCAGAGTAAAAGTAGATAAAGGACTAACTCACCCAATTGAAGCTGACAATGGGATAAGACAGGGAGACTCCCTGTCTTGTTCTCTATTGTTCAACCTGATCATGGATGAAATAATAAAAAAAAAGTAAGAACAAAAGAAAGATACCAAGTGGGAGAAAAACAACTTAAAATAATCTGCTATGCAGACGACGCAATACTAATCTCTCAAAGTGAAGATGATTTACAACGTAAGCTGCACCAATTTAATATAACCGCTAGAAAATTTAACATGTTGATTTCCCCAAAAAAGACTAAATGCATGGTTATAACAACAAATTTAGTTGTAAATTAGAGCTGGACGGTCAGATAATAGCACAAGTCATAGAGTTTAAATATCTAGGCATCACACTATCTAGCTCTATCTACGGAAAGCTCGAAACCGAAGTACAAGCTCGGGTGAATAAAGTAAACAGAGCCGCAGGCTGCCTAAATGACACAATATGGAGAAATAAAAATATCGGAAAAGAAATGGAAGGCAGAATTTACAAAAGAGTCCTCAGACTAATAATGACATAGGCGACAGAAACACAACCTGATACAGAAAGGACAAAAAGAATGCTAGAAACAGCAGAGATGAAAACACTTCGAAAAATCGATGGTAAGACACTATGTGATAGAGCCAGAAGTGCAGATATATGTATACGACAGAGATGCAAGGTGGACAACATTAATAACTGGGTGAAAAACAGAAGATTAGAATGGTGGAATGACCACAAAAGCCGAATGACAATAAACAGAGTAGTAAGGACGGCGAGAGACGGTTCCCCAATAGGAAGGCGATCAGTGGGAAGACCACGAAAACGATGGAATGACAACTTACTGGAGTCACATTGAAAAACAGACAGAGTTATGTCTACACAAAAAGATGAAGAAGAAGAATAAATGAATATAATGAATAAAATGATGCTAGGTAATAGTAATTTTAACAAATATTTTTAGTGATTTTATTTTAGCTCCAGGTTATTGTTGGAGTTGGAGTTTACTAACGACATTTTAAATTTAATAATATAATATTGAATAATAAAATATTATGAACAATATAAAGGTAGATACACTCCGGCCAAGAAAATCGAGCTTAGTAACAAATAAAAAACAAAATGTTGCAAATCCTATAATTGCAAAAAACGCTCAGGGAGTTTGTCAGTGATCCAAAGTCAGTGTCAGTGTCAGTTTTTTTAACAGTAACAGTGATCCAAAAAATTTTTTACGGCACAAAAATAGCAACTGTAACAATTTGTTTAAAACATTTTTAGAATTTTTAAGTGCTTATTTTCCGAGCTCTGTTAATATGATGTATTTCTACACACGTTTAAAGCAAAAAACTTTTAATAATTAGATACAATTATTCTATTATAGAGTGAACTCTCCCTTGGATGGACAGTAGTTGATCCGCATAAACTGTCCGTTTAAGGCAGGTGTCCGTTTAAGGGAAAAATAAATATGATATAATTATTTATTTTTAATGAGAAATAAGCCACAATTTTACTAAAAAAAATTATTTCATTAACGTTTCGACGCCCAAGTCGGGTGTCATCAAAATAAATATTACTAGAGTAACAATGTATTACTAGAGTAATATTTTGTATTTTGACAACGACAAATATAAAAATGCCACAAGGAAATAGCTTCAGAACAACAATGAATATGTTAATTTAAAATTTTTAATAACTTTAATAACTAAAATTATTTCAGTTACTTTAATTATATGTACATATAGGTTGATGGCTCAGATCATGCACAAAATTTATTGTGAAATTTAATCCGAAAATAATTTACGAAATTTTTACCAAACCGCTAAGACCTACAAATTAATACAATGACGTCTATTGAACCCAAATATTTTCATTCGACAATTAAGTTAAGATTCATATTTCAGTCAAAACACAAAAATTTATCGAGGTATTTATTATCAGAGTAATAATGGGGTCAGCAATTCTTTCATGGATCGACATACACATTAAAATTTTGCTTGCGTTGCTAACAGTTAAAAGATGTGAACAGATTTGTATTACATAATTAATATAGCGTAAACAGTATTCATACCTAATATCAAATATCACTCGTGTAAAGATCTGTTAGCCCGATCAAGGAATACAAAACTTATTGAAAACCTCCAAAAAATAAATTAAGAATGATTTGGGAATAGGTAGCTGAAATTGTCTATTATTATATAAGAAAATGTTTACAATTCTACATCTCCTCCATTTTACAAAAATAGAGGGGAATACACCCTTCTTGGGGTTGAAAATATACATTCAAAATAAGTCCGGAATTGGATAAAATAACTAATTCTAAGCAACTTTTGTTCTATAGAGTTTTTTCACTAAGTCAATACTTTTCGAGTTATTTGCAAGTGAATATGTTCATTTTTATGCTTATGAACGGTTTTTCGCAAATAACTCAAAAAGTAAGTATTTTATCGAAAAATGTATTCTTAGCAAAAATATAACTTATAAAAAAGTGAAACAAATGGTGTACACATGAAGTCTGTTGACCCAGTAGAAGCAGAGTTGTAGCTAATGAGGAGTAGGTCCTTCTTCGTCAAATTTCAAATCAAATGTTTCGACGTGAAATAACCAAAAAACGAAGCATTTTTCAGGGAAAATAAATTACAACTTTTTTAAAGTGTTTAAAAAAAGGTTTATTTTTGTTTTTTAAAAGAACTTTTAACGTTAAAAGTAAGTGAGTTACGCTCAAAATATTGTTACGCAAATAAAAGGGCTCAACCCTTTCTATTTTTTGGTATAAAGATCGCGAAAATCACCCCCTAATTAGCATCTCAAATAAATTTAATCGTTACCGCTTCACACTTTACTTTTCTTATGTATTCTTTATATGATCTGTAAGTTTCATCGGTTCAAAGTGCTTCTTTTTGAAAAGGCTTTAGTTAAAATGGCTTGAACAAGTCACTAATCACGAGTGTATGCAAATTTTGAAGTCTTAGCATAACCAATTTTTGTCTACCAGGAAAACAAAAAATCCAAAATAATCAGAAAAGCAAAACGTACATTTTATTACTGTTTGAGATTTTTGGCATTACTAATAATTTTTCAGTTATTTTGAAAAAACAAGGAATTTTTTTCAAAATCAGAAAAAAATTTTTATTTTAAAACCAATTTTTTTTCAAAATTGAACAGTTTGAACCAATAAAACTTATAGATCATTATAAAGAATACATAAACAAAATACCTTGTGAAGCAGTAACGATTTATTTTATTTGGGATGCTAATTAGGGGGTGATTTTCGCGATTGTTTTTACCAAAATATAAAAGGGAGCAAAAATATTTTGAGCGTAACTCACTTACTTTTAATGTTAGAAGTTAAAAAAAAACAAAAATAAACCTGTTTTTAAACACTTTAAAAAAAATTTTAATAAGTTTTCCCCGGAAAGTGCTCCGTTTTTTGGTTATTTCACTTTGAAATATTCGATTTGGAATTGGACGAATAAGGACCTACTTTTCATTAGTTACAACTCCGCTTCTACTGGGTATACAGATTTCATGCGTACTCCATTCTTTTCACTATTTATAAGCTATATTTTTACAAGAATATCTTCTTCGATAAAATACTTACTTTTTGAGTTATTTGCGAAAAACCGTCTAAAAACATGTTTTTTGTTGTTAAAAATGAATATATTCACTCGCAAATAACTCTATATTTTTCACCCCCGAGAAGGGGTATTCCCCTCCATTTTTGTAAAATGAAGGGTGTGTAGAGTAGTCAACTTTTTCTTATATAATAATAGACAATTTCAACTACCTATTCCCAAATTTTCATCCTTTCTTTATTTTTTTTGGGTCAGATTATTCTTTGATCGGGCTATGTATCAATTTGAAACGATAAAAAATGACCTACAGTATCATACGCAAAGCATGCGAAACATGGGTGCTGAAAAGTCAGAAACAGACCTTTTAGAAAGATTGAAGAGAAAAATGCTAAGAGCAATATAATATGGAGGTGCGAAAATAGATCAGTGGAGAAGAAGAACCAATAAAGAATTGGAAGAACTGTATAAAGAGCCAACGATAACGATGACGATCAAAGCACAGAGAATAATATTTGGGGCAAATCGAAAGAATGAGAAGTAAAAGAATGCCAAAATGGTACTCTTACGTAGACCATAACAAAAGAGAAGGAAAGGCAGGCCAAGAGAAAGATGGGAGGACAGTGTGTACGAAGACCTGAAGAAAAGTAACATTGAGAGATGGAAACAACTAGCATTGAACTGAAGGAGAGGGGAGTAGGTGGTGAAAGATTGTATAAATGGGGACTGAATTGGAATTATATAAAATTTATAAGACTAAAATAAAATATAATCAGAAATGTAAACGTTTTATTCCTAGGCCAACAAGGAATATTGAGCTTAATAAATAATAAAAAATGTAGTTTTATATCGTAAAATGTTTGGAAAAAGTTCTTCATTTTATATTTGCTATCCACATTTGCGGATACGTGCTGTCGTTCACGGATGGGTGCTGTCGCCACAATTGTTCAATGTGTACTCCCAACTAATATTTCAGGAGGCACTATGGGAAAGAATTGAAGGTGTAAGGATTGGAGGGAGCATCATTAATAACATAAGATTTGCAGACGATACCGCAATCATGGCAGAGAATATAGACAATTTACAAATTCTCCTAGATATCATTAAGAGAGAAAGCAAAAAGATGGGACTAACAATGAATATAAATAAAACCACATTAATGGTGATCTCAAAAAACCCTGTTGACAACATACATCTGACATTGGAGGTAAACCGATAGAAAGAGTCGAGAGGTATAAATACCTAGGAGCAATTATAAACTCACAATTAGATCAAGATGAGGAAATAAAGGTGAGAATAGAAATAGCTCAAAAAGGATTTATAAAATTCAAGTTAATGTTTACAAATAAGAAATTGAGTATGGACATTAGATTGAGGTTCGTCGAATGTTATGTTTGGTCGCAACTACTATATGGGGTAGAAGCTTGGACTCTAAAAGCACAATCCGTAAAAAAATTGGAGGCATTCGAGATGTGGCTGTATTCGCGGTGTGCAAGTACTTGGAAGCGAAACGAGAAACGACCGTGCGCGAGTCGCGGAGAATATCTCAACTATCTTAAATAATTCATATTGTCAATTGAAATTGTCAAATTGACGTATATTTCATACCTTCTGTCATTGAAGCAGAAAAATTATATATTGCTCCACAATATTGATATGATATGCACTTATTATATAAAGGTAAATTTAATTAATTGTATTTTGCTTGCAGTACTCCATTTTAATAACTAATTTTATTTACTACATACAATTGTTTACGTTTGCATAGCATAACCTGCATCTTATTTTTTCTTCTTATTATTTTTTTGGACTATGGCCTTGACAATTATCCAGCAACCAGGACTAATATAATTGGCCAATATAATTAAAAGTGCGAATAAAAGTACAGAGCGTAGAAATAGAGGTCGCTTTGCCGAACTTGCACGGTCCCAATAGGCGTATTCTGAAAATTCCTTGGACTGCAAAAGTCTCAAACGAAGAAGTGTTAAGAAGAATTGGACATGGCAGGATATGAACACAATTAAAATAAGAAAAACATCGTATCGGGGCCACATACTTCGTAACTATAAATACTCTCTGCTACACGTCATCATGCAAGGAAGAGTAGAGGGGAAAAAGGTTTGGGAAGAAAGAAGAAATCATTGCTGAGGAATATCAGAGATTGGACTAACCTCAGTGTTGAACAGATATTTCACTTTGCAAAAGACAGAGAAGCGTTTAAAAAGGTGATCGCCAACCTTGGTTAGAAGACGGCCTAAGAAGAAGAAGATCCGCATTTACACATCATTTTTACTGTCAACGTCCGGTGTTGAGTGTCAGTTGTCAGTTGAAGGGTACAGGTTCATATATCGCCGAATTATTTTTGTTTGAAAAACCGTCCATATAGAGGAGGTGCCCGGCAAAGGGAGGTGTCCGTTAAGAGAGAGTTTACTGTATTTCATATTATTACTAGAATTTATTACTTTATTAGAACTATTTATCACTTTTGATTCATTGTTTCAATTTTTTTGTGGGTTTTTATACTTTTATTACTTCCAAAGTAACAATCACTAAAATTGACTTTTCAGCCTAGGTCCAAAATACCTATACGCGATTTTCGGCAATTTCGTGAAATGAAAATAATATTTACCTACATTTATTTTTTAATAAGGTTTTTAAAAAATAATTTAGATTATTTAATGGACACTTTGAATTTTGTACATGTATAATATACTAATTATAGAGATAATATATTTAATTTAACGCTAACTATGAAAGTAAAGCAGATCTGCTATTACTCATATTTAAATAACAGCTGCACAAAATACTACGACCGCAAATCTATAACAATTACATGTTTGGCGTCTGGGAACGTTTAGACAGCGTTGCCAAATAACGGAAGTCACAACGAGCGGTGTGGTATACGGAAGTCCCTACGCGTTGTGTATATCACGTGTATTCTCGTACGGGAGCGACACTAGCGCTGGTGATATACCGTCGTACTAAAATCTGATCTTATGAGTATATTAAATACGATGTGACTTCTAGTGAAATTTTTGATATAAGCCTTCTAATACCATCTAGTAGCCAAATTCGTAAAAATTTAGGCAAAACGTTGTGACTTCCGAAATCGGAAGTCATAACGGTATATATGAAGTGACAACGTATTACGAGAATCTACTTTGGAAGTTACATGGATACATGTATCAATATATATATATATATATATATATATATATATATATATATATATATATATATATATATATATATCGAGAAAAGGAGTACGACCGTTAATCCAATATAAATTAAGGATCACTCGAAGAGTGGTGGGTTTTTCGGTCAATAGGTGGAGAAATAAGACAAAGAAGGTGGCTACTTCATCTATTTATTCGAAGACGTTTCGCTCTCTAATCAAAGAGCATCATCGGTTCATCTAAAAAGAATAATATGAAAAACCAAACATCCAAAGAGAAGTTAATACAACAGTGTTACCTCAAAAAGACATGTAGCAGTCAAAGGTATAAAATTGTAAAAAAAGCTTGAAACAATGAACCATTGAATCGTTAGGTTGTAGAAACAATCAATAAAAAGTACAGTTTACAGTTTAACAAAGACTTTGAACAGCAAAAGCAGCATGTGGTTATCATACATGTGATTAAAAAAATCTTTATCTAAAATTATTCAACGCGGAGTCAAACCCGGAAAACAACAGAAAGCATATATATATATATATTATATATATATATATATATATAAAGTAATTAGGTAATATTGACTGATACTATGTAGATTATAGTTTTGTTTTGGGGTTGCAGTCATTTATTTTTTAGGGGCAGGATAAGTAAAACTCTGTGTTATTACGCGTTCGCAGGGTAAAGCTGGGTAATAACACAGAGTTTTACTTATCCTGCCCCTAAAAAATAAATGACTGCAACCCCAAAACAAAACTATAATCTATATATATATATATATATATATATATATATATATATATATATATATATATATATATATATATATATATATATAAAGAAGTTTGGTATTATTGACTGACAATATGTAGACTTTAGTTTTTTATTGAGGTTGCAGTCATTTATTTCTAAGGGGCAGGGTAAGAGAAACTCTGTGTTATAATCAAGCTTTCGCAAAATTTATTTGCTTCGTCAGGATTAGCTAAAATTATTATATAGTTATAAATAAATACAACGAAATGTAAGAACATTGCATAAAAATTAGTACAAAAACTTACAACGTGAGGCTTGTTCCTTAATTTGACATTTCTACAAAACATAAAATATCTAAAAAAATTTTTATCCTAATGGTTTTCAAGTTCCAATGTTTTAATTTTTTACAATTCATGATAAAAAATATGATTTATTAATTTAGTTCTAAATTTGACTAATGCCAGAAAGACACTTAAATAATGTCAAAAAGACACTCGTAGGTATTTGTTTATTTGATTTTAAGTTGTTAAGAACTAGATTTTTGATTATTACTTGCTTGTGTTTTTTTTTGATTATTACATGAATTGTAAAAAATTAAAACATTGGAACTTGAAAACCATTAGGATAAAAATTTTTTTAGATATTTTATGTTTTGTAGAAATGTCAAATTAAGGAACAAGCCTCACGTTGTAAGTTTTTGTACTAATTTTTATGCAATGTTCTTACATTTCGTTGTATTTATTTATAACTATATAATAATTTTAGCTAATCCTGACGAAGCAAATAAATTTTGCGAAAGCTTGATTATAACACAGAGTTTCTCTTACCCTGCCCCTTAGAAATAAATGACTGCAACCTCAATAAAAAACTAAAGTCTATATATATATATATATATATATATATATATATATATATATATATATATATATATATATATATATATATATATATATATATATATATATATATATATAAAGGTTGTATTATTGGGGAATTCAGCAAATTTTATGTGAAAAGAAAACACTTTTTACTTGATCCAAGCTTTCGTAAACTTTAATTAATTGTTTACATCATCAGGGTATACTGCAATAAAAAACGAGAAAACGAATAATTACCTCATTCCATACTACCTAGCCTTTACTTCAAAGATTGAAAATACTTAGCAGTTCCCTTTCAGTCTACCATAAACATACACGTCCTCAAAGGCTAGAATCTAGCTGTTTTCTTGGATTATTTCGTTCTTATTCCACTCTCTCTCAATATTGTCTCCAACAAGAACTTGAAGAGCACTGTGGACAGCGGATCTCCTTGCTTTAATCCCCCTAACTTTAAATCCTTAGACTTCCTTCTATTCTTGCCCTATTATCGGTCTTCATTAAGGTCATGTTTACTAAACTGATCATTTTTCCAAAATTCCAAGTATCTTTAGAGCCTGGTACAGATGCCTTCTTATCACAGAATCGTAAGCCCTATATCTTAATAATAAGGCTAACTATATATTAAGCTAAGAGTATATCTTAATAATAATAGCTTAATACCAATCTCAAATGACTTTAATTACACCATTATAATTGTTCAAATCATATTGAAGTTGCCTCAATACTTATTAATAACAAGACCATGGCTGAATAGCTTAAAAAACTGATTTTTCATGATAAATCATTCTAATATTTCCTGCCAGTTATACTTGTATAATCCGATCTGTCATAGTATATATTCTGTGATATTTTTGTTTTTAAAAAAAACTGGTTATAATATAAAAAACAATTGTAGTAATCAATGTAACAAAAATTATTTTAACCATCATTTTTAAACTTCAAACCATTTTATGAATTTTATTAACTTTTTTACAACACCTTTTTGTGAACAACCACAACTTACTGTAAGTATATTCATTTATAAGGTCCTATACCAAAAAAACTACCATCGTTTTTTATTGCAGTATACCCTGATGATGTAAACAATTAATTAAAGTTTACGAAAGCTTGGATCAAGTAAAAAGTGTTTTCTTTTCACATAAAATTTGCTGAATTCCCCAATAATACAACCTTTTATCTAACATTCTCAGCAAAGACTTCCCTTCTGGTCTCTTTTATATATATATATATATATATATATATATATATATATATATATATATATATATATATATATATATATTACACTTGAAGTTTCCGCGGGAGCTATATGTGCTTTCTGTTGTTTTCCGGGTTTGACTCCGCGTTGAATAATACAAAATTTTATACGTTTTCATATTGTCTTACACCAAAAATATCTTTGTAGCACCCTGATGATGGTTAAAATCTTAACCGAAAGCTCGGGTTAAAGAAATTTAAAAGAGTACACTTTTTCATTTGCTGCATAACCCAATAACCAAATATATATATATATATATATATATATATATATATATATATATATATATATATATATATATATATATATATATATATATATATGAATTAAATGAAAAGATTTCTCTGGTATACAGAAGAAATCTTTTCCGTAGCGGACGCGAAAATGTAAATTTCAAAGTCTTCATAAAAGACGATGAACGACAAAAGACACCTCTTTGTGTCACAGATTTGTCTACAAAGCCACGTTATTCGCTACACATTCGTCAATAACGGAGAAAAACCGTGATATGAAAGGAAACGGCGATTGCATTTTATTTCACTTCGACCACCACCGATATTCTACACGACGTGTTTCGAGCTCATGTCAAGCTCTCGTCAGGAACATCTAGGTGGATGGTCGAGGTGTAAGAAAATGCTTTTGGCCTTTCTGGTAATAATAAAATAACCAGACTTCAGTACACTTGGTACGACATCTATATGAATTAAATGAAAAGATTTCTCTGGTATACAGAAGAAATCTTTTCCGTAGCGGACGCGAAAATGTAAATTTCAAAGTCTTCATAAAAGACGATGAACGACAAAAGACACCTCTTTGTGTCACAGATTTGTCTACAAAGCCACGTTATTCGCTACACATTCGTCAATAACGGAGAAAAACCGTGATATGAAAGGAAACGGCGATTGCATTTTATTTCACTTCGACCACCACCGATATTCTACACGACGTGTTTCGAGCTCATGACAAGCTCTCGTCAGGAACATCTAGGTGGATGGTCGAGGTGTAGGAAAATGCTTTTGGCCTTTCTGGTAATAATAAAATAACCAGACTTCAGTACACTTGGTACGACATCTATATGAATTAAATGAAAAGATTTCTCTGGTATACAGAAGAAATCTTTTCCGTAGCGGACGCGAAAATGTAAATTTCAAAGTCTTCATAAAAGACGATGAACGACAAAAGACACCTCTTTGTGTCACAGATTTGTCTACAAAGCCACGTTATTCGCTACACATTCGTCAATAACGGAGAAAAACCGTGATATGAAAGGAAACGGCGATTGCATTTTATTTCACTTCGACCACCACCGATATTCTACACGACGTGTTTCGAGCTCATGTCAAGCTCTCGTCAGGAACATCTAGGTGGATGGTCGAGGTGTAAGAAAATGCTTTTGGCCTTTCTGGTAATAATAAAATAACCAGACTTCAGTACACTTGGTACGACATCTATATGAATTAAATGAAAAGATTTCTCTGGTATACAGAAGAAATCTTTTCTGTAGCGGACGCGAAAATGTAAATTTCAAAGTCTTCATAAAAGACGATGAACGACAAAAGACACCTCTTTGTGTCACAGATTTGTCTACAAAGCCACGTTATTCGCTACACATTCGTCAATAACGGAGAAAAACCGTGATATGAAAGGAGAAGATATCGGTGGTGGTCGAAGTGAAATAAAATGCAATCGCCGTTTCCTTTTGGTTGCAGTCGTCGGCGGGATGTTACGCGTGGATGTTGCGGCCTGATTTATTTTGGTCTTTTTCTTCAGTACTGTTTTCCATGTTGTAGGAAGGCGTTGCGCATCATCTCTTTGGTTTAAGCCGTTGGGATTTCTTTCAATTTCTATCGATTCTCTGATTTCCCGTTTTCTTTTTACTTCGATGTTAGCTAACATCGTTGTTTGGTTCAGGTTTATTGTGTGTCCTGTATTTGCGACATGTTGAGCCAGGGATGACGTGGTTTCTCCCCTTTCGATAGCATTTCGGTGTTCTTCTCGTCTTACCTGGATTCTTCGGTTGGTCTGTCCAATGTGGGGATTGTGGAAAGTCGTATAAAAAAATATGAATTTCGCTCAAGAGCAAACTACCTTTATATTTCAAAATATCAAAAAAATTTATTATGAAAAGTTATTTGTAATTAAAAATCATATTCAAATATGCAATAACAGCATTCTACTTGAAAAAAAAAGTTCTGAAATTTTCATAAATTACCGATTCCGAACATCATTTTTATTTATTAGACATGTAATAACTCTTATTAATAATTTTAGGAAAAAAAGTTATTCTTCATAAAAATCTGTGCATGGTCTAAACCTCAAGATGCAACCATCAGTTATCCAAGTTTGTTAATTTTATACGAGGTGTGTCAAATAATATGAATTTAGAAAGAATTTTAGAATTTAGAAAGAATTCATATTATTTGACACACCTCGTATAAAATTAACAAACTTAGATAACTGATGGTTGCATCTTGAGGTTTAGACCATGCACAGATTTTTATGAAGAATACCTTTTTTGCTAAAATTATTAATAAAAGAGTTATTACATGTCTAATAAATAAAAATGATGTTCGGAATCGGTAATTTGGGAAAATTTCAAAAAAAAATTTTTCAAGTAGAAGGCTGTTATTGCATATTTGAATATGGTTTTTTTATTACAAATAACTTTTCATTATAAAATTTTTTGATATTTTGAAATATAAAGGTAGTTTGCCCTTGAGCGAAATTCATATTTTTTTATATTCCTCGTATACTGTTGACAAAATTTAATATCCGATGATTGTATCTTAGGTTTTAGACTATGCAGAGCACTTTATAAAGTGTTACGCGATTGACTCTAATATTTTATTTATTTATATCTTTAGCCACTAAGTTTAATTTAAATAAAGGAAGACTTACTTATATTATTTTATTTACATCACTTATTTATTTTAATAATTACAAATAACACCAACTAACACATCTAATTTATTTACAAACTCAAATTTATGATTTAATTAACTAAATACAATAGAGCGGACTAAATAGTGTCACATTGCCCCCTCCTTAAAAGATGGTTCCTCCTGGAACCTTGTCGGGACTGGAACTGGATGCTGGTATCGGCAACTGGACCCTCTTTTACAACTCCCAGTTGTATAAAAGTGGCAGGGGACGGTCTTCGCTCCGCACCAGTAACTATGCGGATTGCAACAGACTAACACCCGGACCTCGGTGTCTTTAAAAATTTCTTCTACCATATTTCGGATAACTCTCCAGTCTAATTGGCGGCATTCTAACTTTGGCATGTCTAACTTTTGCACGTCGGACTCCAACACGTGCTCTCTCAATTGAATTAATGCATCCCATACATCTTGGTAGGTAGATTGGTCACGGACAGTGTGTTTTGTTACCAGATAGAATAGGTAACGTGATGCATCTTGGAGTTTCAATGCTTTGCCAGGAGCTGGCAGTTGGCATTGAAGTTCTGTAACTCGACCAAACTTCCTTCGGAAGGCGGATGCCAACCCTCGTGCGTCTTTGATACTGGCCGGGATGGTATGGGCCAGTGAATAGTCATCGGGAAGTGCGAGTAGATCTCGCTTTTCTTAATTGGTAACACCATGTCTCGCTTTACCGGTACCTCCATAGGCCCCCATGAACTCCTCAAACGTGAGGTCAGGCATCTCTCGAACTTGGTTTACTTCCACTTCTTCATCTACGTTGTGGTCTCCCTCGTACGGCGCCAACCGGTTATGGTGGACTATCATCGGCTTTCCCCTAGGAATCTTGCTTATTCGGTAGATAACGTCATTAATTTTCTTGACAATGAGGTACGGATCTTCCCAGAACTGCTGCAACTTGGGAGAACAACCTGTTCGTTTCTTTGGATTATAAAGCCAGACTTTGTCGTTCTCCTTGAAACATCCCCTCTCGGCTTGGGTATCGTATCGTTTCTTCATTCGGTCGCTAGCGATCTGAAGATTAGAACGGACCAACTCATGTATATCGTCCATTCTTCTTCGTAATTCATTCACGTAATCCTCACCAGCAACATCTTCTCCAGGTCGACATCCAAACTCTAGATCACAGGGTAGACGCATCTCACGTCCAAATAGGACTTTTGCTGGTGTTTGGCCAGTTGATTCATTAACAGCAGATCTATAGGCCATTGCGAAGAATGGAAGGTACTGGTCCCAGTCTCGTTGATGATTGGACACCATCTTTGTCAAATACTTGCCGACTGTCCTATTCATACGATCCACCATTCCATCCGATTGCGGGTGATAGGCCGTGGTTCTTGTCTTCTTCATGCCTAGTTTATCACAGATTCCTTGAAATAGATCGCTCTCAAAGTATCTTCCTTGGTCACTATGGATCTCCAGAGGTACTCCGAATCGGCTGATACAGTCTTTGATTAGCACATCTGCAATAGTGGCGGCCTTCTGGTCTGGAATTGCGTAGATCTCCACCCACTTCGTGAAGTAATCCATTACCACCAACATGTATTTGCATCCATTGTCACTTTCTGGAAATGGCCCGGCAATATCCAAAGCTATTCTTTCAAACGGACTTCCAACATTGTACTGTCTCATAGGAGCCTTTTTTTTCCGGTAGGGTCCGTTACTTGTAGCACAGGTAGTACATTTCTTACACCAGTCCTTCACATCGTCAGAACTATTCATCCAATAAAATCGTTCCCGAATTCTCTGAAGGGTCTTCTTTACACCAAAATGTCCTCCTGATGGACTGTCGTGTAACTGACGGAGTACTTCGGCTACTCTGCTCTTTGGAATCACCATCTGTGTTCTCCTCACTGAACCATCATCATTTTCTATTACTCGTTTAAGCAAGCTGTCTTCCAAGATAAATGAGTCCCACTGGGCCCAATACGTCTTAACTACTGAGCCTAGGCTTGATATTTCTTGCCAAGATGGTCGACGATTTTCTTCTTTCCATTTTCGAATCTTCTGTAAAACTGGATCTTTTTCTTGTTCTTCCTTGATCTTGGTAGGCGTCCACTCGTCGTTGACCACTGTTGTTCTTAGTACTGCTGCTTCCTTTGACTCTGTTTTGTTGCAATGGGAACATTCTGCTGGACACGGCCTTCTAGATAGAGAATCAGCGTTCCTGTGGCTAACTCCGGCCCGATGCTCGATCTTGAAATCATATTCTTGAAGTCGTTCAATCCATCTGGCTATCTGACCCTCTGGATTCTTAAACTGCATTAACCATTTAAGGGCGGCATGGTCGGTTCGGATTAGAAACTTCCTTCCGTAGAGGTATTGATAGAAGTGTTCCACTGATTTTACTACTGCTAGAAGTTCTCTTCTCGTGACGCAATAATTTCGTTCAGGTTTTGAAAGCACTTTACTAAAATATCCAAGGACTCGTTCCTGTCCTCCTTGGATCTGCGACAGCACTCCTCCAATTCCCACATTGCTTGCATCCGTATCTAAGATGAACTCTCCTTCTGGCAGTGGATACCCTAATATTGGCGCTGTAATTAAATGCCTCTTCAAAGTTTCAAAGGCCGTTTGGCAGTCTCCATCCCAGCAATAATCCCTTGCTTCCTCTGTAAGTCGCGTTAATGGCTTAGCGATATCTGCAAACTTCTTAATGAATCTCCGGTAGTAAGTACATAGTCCCAGGAAACTTCTCACTTGATGTTTATCAGTTGGTTCAGGCCATTCCTTAATGGAATCGATTTTTCCTTTATCCGCGGCCACTCCTTCTTTGCTGACTATATGACCTAAATAATTGACTTTACTTTGAAATAACTGGCATTTCTTGGGATTTAACATTAACTGGGCAGCTTTAAGTCGATTAAAAACGTCTTCTAAATTCTTCAGGTGGTCTTCAAACGTCTCCCCCAAAACGATTATGTCGTCTAAATACACCAGGCATGTTTTCCAAGATAACCCTCTCAACACATTTTCCATAAGCCTCTCAAATGTCGCAGGAGCATTACAGAGTCCAAACGGCATAACGTTGAATTCCCATAATCCAGATCCTGTCGTGAAGGCCGTCTTCTCCTTGTCCACTGGATCCATTTCTACCTGCCAATATCCAGACTTCAAGTCCAACGTAGAAAACAATTTACTTCCAGCCAATGTGTCCAACGTGTCGTCGATCCGAGGCAGAGGATAACTATCTTTCTTGGTAACATTATTCAACAAACGGTAGTCCACACAGAACCTCGTAGTTCCATCTTTCTTCTTGACCAGGACCACCGGAGAGACCCATGGGCTCGTAGAAGGTTCTATCACCCCGTCTTTCCTCATTTCTTGAACAATCCTTTCAGCTTTCTCTCTCTTCGCCTGTGGTAATCGTCGAGCGGTTTGACGAATTGGCCTAGCGGTACCAGTGTCAATTTTATGTTTGACAACTGTCGTTCTTCCTGTCTTTCCTCCTTTCGGTACGAATATGTCACGATATTGCCGAAGAAATTCCCTTAATTTCCTTTTCTCCACTTGATTTAGAGATTGGCCTGCAACTGCAACCATTTGGTCGAACTTGTCGTTGGAATTATCTGATGTTGTTGTCTGACGGATTATGGACGTCACGGGTACACAAGTTCCTACTTTTGTCTCCTTCTTGATGGTCACCGGGTAGTCATTGACATTAATCAATCTCACGGGAATTTCTTTAGCAGAAGTAACCAATTCCTTTCCAATTATGATTCCTCGGCCAACCTCCTCGTCGTCCATGGCTCCATCATAACAGGTGTTCCTTCTTCTACAATTCCCTGTAGCCGCGCTACGATGATCGTTTCACTCCTCGCAGGCACAACTGTATCTTCTTTAATGGCTGCTGGCACAGTGCAGTCATCATGTGGATGAAGAAATACCTCCTCGTTGCCAACTTTGATTACCCTGTTCTTAAAATCCAATTGAAATCCATGCAAATTCATTACGTCCATTCCTAATATAACATCTTCTTCGATGTCTGCAACTATGACAGTATGGACGAACTTTTCTGCTCCAATCCCTAATTGTATCTGGATTTCTCCGTGGATGTTGGCATTTTCACCTGTGGCAGTCCGCAGTCGCAACCTCGTTGGTAAGAGTTTCTTACGGCTGTTTAAAACTGACGGTCGCATAATGGTCCTGGTCGCTCCGGTATCCACCAACAATGTATACTTTTTACCATTTATTTCTCCATCCACATATACACTATCTTCACGACATTTCAAAGAAGCTATTAGTATGAGAGGGTCTTTGGAAACGTTGCGGGTCGAAGCTGCCCCCCTAAGGCCGACCCGTTCTAGTTTTCCTGCTGGTGAGTCTCTTGATTGTTATTGTACCTAGGGTACTTACACGAACTCCGTACGTGTCCCATTTCACCACAGTTCCAGCACCTTATGGTCTTCGTTTTCCTGGATGCAATGTCTTTCATCATATTAACAAGCTGGTCAAGTTTGTCCTCATCCTGTTCCTCTTTCACAGTCCTCACTTTACTGTACCCACCAGAGGCCTGGGTAGCTGATTCGTATTCGAGAGCGGCAGATAAGACATCGACCAGCGTCTTGTGACGAGCTAATCGCAGTGTTCTTTGCATTTCATGATCACGAAGGCCATCAATAAATGTTTGAACAGCCAACTTTTCCATCATATCTTCGGGAGCTGTTGGATATGCATATCGTACCAACCTGGCAATATCGACCTCGTATTCTTGAAGAGCTTCATCTTTCTTTTGTCTTCGATTTTTAAACTGCGACTGATAGACATGCTCTAAATGTTCGTGCCCGTATCGCATATTCAGTCTCTTTTTCAGCTGCTCGAAGTCATCTGTCTCCTCTACGGCTATGGTCTGGAGGACATCCAAAGCGTCGCCTCGAAGAGCAATAGTGAGGTTTACAGCTTTTTCTTTTTCGGACCATCCGTTCGCTCTGGCCGCCGATTCGAACTGTTTCATGTAGTTGTTCCATGATGACTTTCCGTCGAAATTTGGCACCTTAACACGAGCATGACCTACACTCCCTTCAACTATAGACCGTGGTTCCAATTTGTATTTCGTTTCATCATCTTTAATGTCTGTTAAGATGGGTTCCATCCCTTTGTCTACTTTTTCTGTTTCCTCCATTTTCTTTTCTATTTCCTTGATCTTTTCTTCAAAAGTAGATTTTATGGACGATATCTTGTCGTCAAAATCCGAAGTGACTTTAGAGATCTTGTCAGTCATCTTGCTTTCAAGGGATGAAATGTCACCCGAAACTTTCAGAATATCACTAGAAACTCTATGTTCTAACGATGTAATGTCTGTCGAGACTTTGTTCTCTAGCGATGTAATGTCTGTCGATACTTTGTTCTCTAACGATGTAATGTCTGTCGAAACTTTCAAAACATCCGAGGAAACTTGGGAGATTTCACTAGAAACTTTGTTCTCTAGCGATGTAATGTCTGTCGAAACTTTCGAAATTGACGAGATCACAGCAGCATGCTTGTCTTCAAACAAATAGGTTTCTGGATCTTGACCCTCTTCTTGAAGAGCGTTCTTTAGACGTTCGACTAGATCAGCCTTTTTCCCAGTAGTGTCCATGTCTCTCTCCTCTAACTGGTTGCGGAGCTCCTTAACGATCAAATCAGTGATTTTCTTATGTTGTGAAGACATTGTCACACACTTTATTTATTACGACTTATATTTTATTTATTTTTAAGGATTCCACATTGTTTTAAACCGACCTTTATATTATTTATTATTATTTTTTATCTCACTTCTGACACCAATTTGTTACGCGATTGACTCTACTATTTTATTTATTTATATCTTTAGCCACTAAGTTTAATTTAAATAAAGGAAGACTTACTTATATTATTTTATTTACATCACTTATTTATTTTAATAATTACAAATAACACCAACTAACACATCTAATTTATTTACAAACTCAAACTTATGATTTAATTAACTAAACATAATAATTCCGATAACTAATAAATACATGTCATATCTTCGATTCGAATACATTAAGTTACGCGACGCGCTTCGATGAATGAATGACTGGCCTGTGCTCGAATCTCGGTTCTATATATACTTCGGCAGCGGTCGTCTCGCACGCCGTGGATAGGAATGGTATTGTCTCGCAACGCCGAGAAGCTTCGGGAAGAAATAGGCCAATTCGTGAGCGGACTAAATAGTGTCACAAAAGAATGACTTTTTTTTCGTAAAATTGATATTAAAAAAGTTTCCCATATGGTTCTAAGTTACGCAGACACCCTGTATAATAGAAGAATATCTTCTTACGTGCGTACAAAGTACACACACATTCTTTTTATGTATAAGGATTTAGTTTGGCAAAACTATCATTATAGATAGCAGTGCGTGAAGGGTTTAAAGTGTGCGTGAAGTAACAATGTATTTTTAATGGGATTTACTTTTTAGCACTGTTTTTGACACACTTTTATATAGTCAAATATCCTTAACTTTCGCGTTGTCATGGTGATGACATAATGAGCAATAAATTACAATAACAATTTTGACAGTTTTGTGGTTTGAAGGAAATTAAAATTTTTAAATGTCAAAGTTCTAAAAATTGTAGAATAGAAATGAATTGCAGTGACGAAGAGTTACAGTTTTTTTATTTGTTTATCTAGATAAAATATTGTATGAAACTGTACTTGTATGGGAATCCACAAAGAAACCGAATCAGAAATTTTTCCAGATGGGATCGGTCTCATTACATGGACTATTTTGGTATTTTTCCGAAAAATGAATCTCGGTAACCTGATAGCTGAAGTGTTATGAAACAAGTATTATGATTCAAAGAAAACTGTTATGGGATCGAAAGATTCCCTATTCAAAGGACGACGATGACTTTTTAAATTTATAACTTTATGCAATTTTATAATTAAATAAATATTATGTAACTTAATTATTATTAGTTCTACAGTGTGGCAAAACCAAATGGAATAAATTCATTATTTCGTAAACCGACGATTTTAAGAAAAAATCCGGAAACAGGTCGATTTTTATTTTTAAATTATAATTTTTTGGTATTTACATACTAGTGACGTCATCCATCTCGAAGCTGAAATAAACAATATACATGCGGACCAATGTAAAAAAGGTCATTTCATTGTTGTCTTCTTACCGGCGCGGCGTGAGAAATACAAAATAAGATTTACTAGTTTATTTGGGCATAAGCCACAATTCGAGTTTGAAATCAAGTTTACTTGACGTTTCGACTTTCACTTCGGAAATCGTTATCAATATAAAAAAACATTCATAAATTAAAAATTTAGCTTTGTTTCTGGTGAAGCAAAGCAGTTGGAACAAGCAGAATATTATAATTATCACCGGAAAGTGAAAAAGGTAACGCACAACTTGAAAGAACCTATAGATTTCGAACTTCGTTTCTGGTGAAGCAACGCAGTTGGAACAAGCAGATATATTATAATTGTGTCACCGGAAAGCGAAAATGGTAACGAACAACTTTGAAGAGCCTATAGTTTTCTAACTTCGTTTCTGATGAAGCAACGGAGTTGAGACAAGCAGATATATTATAATTGTGCCACCGGAAAGCGAAAAAGGTAACGCACAACTTGAAAGAGCATATAGATTTCTAACTTCGTTTCTGGTGAAGCAACGGAGTTGGAACAAGCAGAAATATTATAATTGTGTCACCGGAAATCGAAAAAGGTAACGCACAATTTGGAAGAACCTATAGTTTTCTAACTTCGTTTCTGGTGAAGCAACGGAGTTGGAACAAGCAGATATATTATAATTGTGTCACCGGAAAGCGAAAATGGTAATGCACAACTTGGAAGAGCCTATAGTTTTCTAACTTCGCTTCTGGTGAAGCAACGGAGTTGGAACAAGCAGATATATTATAATTGGGTCACCGGAAAGCGAAAAAGGTAATGCACAACTTGGAAGAGCCTATAGTTTTCTAACTTCGTTTCCGGTGAAGCAACGGAGTTGGAACAAGTAGATATATTATAATTGTGCCACCGGAAAGCAAAAAAGGTAACGCACAACTTGGAAGAGCCTATACTTATCTAACTTCGTTTCTGGTGAAGCAATGGAGTTGGAACAAGCAGATATATTATAACAGGGCCATCGGAAAGCAAAAAAGGTAACGCACAAGTTGGAAGAATCTATAGTTTTCTAACTTCGCTTCTGGTGAAGCAACGGAGTTGGAACAAGCAGATATATTATAATTGTGTCACCGGAAAGCTAAAAAGGTAGTCCCTGAAAACTATAGGTTCTTCCAAGTTGTGCGTTACCTTTTTCGCTTACCGGTGACATAATTATAATATATCTGCTTATTCCAACTCCGTTGCTTCACCAGAAACTATGTTAGAAAACTATAGGTTCTTCCAAGTTGTACGTTACCTGTTTTGCTTCTCGGTGACACAATTATAATATATCTGCTTGTTCCAACTCAGTTGCTTCACCAGAAGCAAAGTTAGAAAACTATAGGCTTTTCCAAGTTGTGAGTTACCTTTTTCGCTTTCCGGTGACACAATTATATTATATCTGCTTTTTCCAACTTGTTGCTTCACCAGAAACAAAGTTAAATTTTTAATTTATGAATGTGTTTTTTGATATTTTCAACTCAGGCGCGCCAAAACCAACAAACCACTCGCAAACTCGTCCAAATACGTATTGCGAACCATCAAAGCTTTTGTTGAAAAACCGACAGAAGTTAGATTGTGGTGCGCCGTGTGCGTGCCGTTTGTGCGCCACTTGAAAACACGTACTAATCTGACGAACATGCTGCGCGCGAGCGGCTCGCACACCGAGCATAGCGCATATGTATACCTGCCTTTACGATGAATTCTCTAACATTTTCCGCGAGTTAGGAAGTACCACGTTTTTAATGAGGAGCTTTCGAAAAAAAAAAAAAATAAAATAACTTTCAGTGGGAAAGAACTAAACTCTAGTCTCGCGTAACTACCAGCTCCCACTCTGGTTTAGCACTTCTTTGCTCTTTGCTCATACTCTTTCTTCGCTCCACTCTGAACGTGCACTTTTTGCTCTTTGCTCGTCCACTCTGAACGTACGCTAAGGTGGCATGCACAGGGCACGTAAAACGCCCTCGGATATTTTTCAAATATTCTGTTTTGCACACCCTTTCTTATTTCATATTAACCCTGTTATCATAGCCTTGTCCTCTGAGCCGTTTTAAATCAAGAACTAATTTTTCCAAATTTGTCAAAATAAGTTCTGTACCTTCACCGGTTAAATATTGTCGGCTAACACTTGGTCCTATGTATATGTTTAATTATTGAATGGCTCAATTATTTGTATTTTGATTTTACTGATTATGCCGCCCCTCTTGTGATGCCGCCTTATGCGGCTGCCTCACCGCATCATAGCACCGCACGACCCTGACAAGAAATCTTGGTATTGACATATTAACATATTGGAAATTTCTTGTCTTGTCTTGAAATCTAAAATTACTTCTTGTCTTGCTCGAAATCAAGACAAGATCAAGACAAGATCTTGAAATTTTCAAGAAGTTGGCGACCCCTAGGTATCTCGTAGACACCATGGTCTTCTTTGGGGATTTGGTCTTTTACGGATGTGACGAGATAGGAAAAGTCGGAGTAGTGAAGATGGTTTTGATGTTTGGGGGGTTAAGAGTTCTACTGATCTTGTCAGTGACACCTTTGATGAAAGGTAGAAAGATTTGGGTTGATCGGGCGGAAAGTTTTCTTTATGGGGTGGAATGGGATTTAGATGCTTTTAAATGCTTCTACTGATTTGGGTTTTGTGGTTGCCGTTTTGTATGAGTGTTTGCCTTATTGAATTGATTTCGGATGGTCTGTGATTGTCGTCACTAAGTCTTATGGAAAGGGAAACAAGAGTGTAGATAACAGGAAGTTATCAACATGGACGGGGTGATCATGTGACTGGGCATTGAGATAACGATTTGTATGGGTGGGTTTTCGGTACACGGAGTATGAAAAACTGTGAGGTGGCTGTTTTTGAATAAGGATATCAAGGAATGGCAAAGACGCTTCAGACTCAACTTCCGTCGTGAATTGAATACTGAGATGTATTCCATTCAAGTGGGATAGGAATAGATCTAATGTATCTTTACTATGGGGTCAAATGACGAAAGTGTCATTAACGTAACGTAACGTAACCAGAAGGTGGGTTTGAGATTTAATGATGACAGGGCTGTTGTTTCGAAATGTTCCATGTAGATACATACCAGCTATTGCTGGAGAGAGGGGGGATCCCATTGGGGCACCTTTGATTTGACGATATAGAATTGGTCTTGGAATGAAAAGTATGTATTAGACATGCAGTGTTTTGAGATAATGTGTCTTGGGGAATTTGATGTTTAGAGTTCAAGATGGAAATGGTTTCATCAATAGGAATATTGGTGAATAAAAGAAACAGTGTCAAAACTAACTAGTATATCTGATGGTGAAATAGAAATGTTTTTCAGAAGATCAATGAAATGGAAAGTAATTGATAAATGGCAACGCGTTTTCGGCTAATGGTTGTAGGGATAAGGCGAGATGTTTTGCCAATTTCTGAGTAGGGCAATTAGTTCAGAGAAATAAGGAAAAAAATATCATGTTGGTGACACAACCCCCTCCAGGCTGAAACCAAATTTTTTGAGTAGTGTGGACATCTATAATAATAACCTATATGTTTCCTGCAGCCGATTTTGATGATATACATAGTTATAAACAAATGAAGATCAAAAATGCTAAATTCTCGCTTTTTTCGTCTATTGCCAAAAGACTAAGCATTTTAAACAAATTTGGAAGTAAGAAACTCATAAATCATATAAAAAAAACTTTAATATCGCGTCCGCTGAATATGTCTATCCTTATTGGTTGCTTAGAAAATTGCAAAATAATTCATAAATTTTGAGTTTTTATAAATATTCATAACTTATGTAAAAATTAACTTAGAACGTTCTTATTACCCGGAAAGCTGGGACTTCTGGTGCTTAAATTATACCCTAAATTTCATAAAAATTGGTCAAATAGTTTAAAAGTTATTTAATTTGTTTATCCCAAATTCATTTTTTTGCAACACTATAAGTCAGAAAATGATGAAGTTACAGTAACATTTTGGATAGTTTATGAAAGAAGAAGATTTATACTAATAACTTAATTAAAAAAAAATTACAAAAAATAATTCTAAGTATCGCAAAATTATTTTGCAAGAACATGTCGATTTCTTGCTTATAAACAATTAGAATAACTTTTTAACCATTACCCGTAGAAAAATTATTTTTTCATATTTAGAAAGACTGAATTTTTATACAAATTTAAAAAAAGAAAAAATTGTCCTAGGACAATTAGGGACGAAGTTGGCCCCCCACTTTTTTTTAATTCACAGCAGCTTTCTTTATAACAATTACGAAATCAAATCAGTCACATTTGAAATAACATACTTCAGAGTTTTAATGTACCAAATATAAAAAATATATACTTTCAAACAAATCGTCCACAAAGCTTCAAAATGTGACCCTTAAAATCGGCCGGCCTTGAAACTTGGGAGATCGATGAGAAGGGGGAAGGAACTGTTAGCTGTATCTCTTGTTCTCGCCTATGGATTTCGACGTTTCTTTTTTTAATTTGGATGTACTTTTTGCGTACAGTACGAGTATGCATTATTTAAATAAATTAATTGGTATATATGCTATAGTCAAAGCCCGAATATCAGGCACTCCTAGGTTTGACTAGGCAATCCTCAGGTCTGACTGACGGTCTTAGTCAAAGCCCGAATTAAATTACAGTTTCGTCCTTTGACTAGTCAAACCTAGGAGAGACTAAGTTGGCCAGGCAAAGGTCGAAATTTAATTTTATGAAATCGGGGTTTGACTAGTCAAACCCCGATCTAGCTTAAAATGTCGTAATCTATTAGATTAGGTTTAATAAAACGTCATTTTTTAATTTTAATGTTTATTATTTTTATATTGTCGTAATTAAAAAAAATTAGTGTTTATTCTCACATGTTGAGACATTATGGCATTTAGAGTTACATAATACGTTAAATCTTTACACTTGCATAATTTTGAAGAGCATTTCTGATTGCAGTAGCATTTTATAAAGCTTTGTAATCCAAATTTAGAATCTTTTGTATTAATTTCTCTTAGAGACAGCTTAACGTCTGAAACATCTTCAAAATTAAGAAAATTCCCTTTGCATTCTATTATTTGATTTCTTGAAAGAAGTGTGTTTATTGTTCCGTATTTCGTAACAACTTCCGTCAATTGTTTTATCTTTTATGATACCCAAAATATTTCGAGCAGCTCCTTTGGCTGTATCCAAGCTAGGGATCGGTATTGTTATTTACAGTTTTTCCGATCGAAATTGGAGGATTTTTTTTTCACTTAATTGTTCCATAGCATTAGCCTGGGAATAAAGACCTTCAGTCGCCTTTCCTTTATTTATTTTAATCTTTTCTGTGTGTGCACAACGCATATATGTAAGTTTTCTTTCAAAACCTTCATAGTATGCACCAACTGTGCTGTCAGCGTATACAACATGTCTGTGGCATGTACCACCTGACTACAAATTATGCACGTATGTGCGTCAGAGCTCTCTCTTTGGCAAATACAACAAACCACATCTGAGGAAGTAATCTGAATTGTTTGACAATTTTCTTTCTCTCCTAGTGACGACGGTCCAGGAGCTGTGTTAGTATTATGGTGATCCTTAGTTTTTCTCCGATTGCAATATCTCCTCTCGCAGTTGACGATAAAACAATTGGCGGTTTATATAGAAATAAGGAAACGAAAATAAGGTACGAAATAGGGAAAAATAAACACACATTTTTTTCAAGAAATTAGATGTACTAGATGTAAATTAGATGTACTGGAAATTCGATGTACTTTTTGCGTACAGTACGAGTATGCATTATTTAAATAAATTAATTGGTATATATGCTATAGTCAAAGCCCGAATATCAGGCACTCCTAGGTTTGACTAGGCAATCCTCAGGTCTGACTGACGGTCTTAGTCAAAGCCCGAATTAAATTACAGTTTCGTCCTTTGACTAGTCAAACCTAGGAGAGACTAAGTTGGTCAGGCAAAGGTCGAAATTTAATTTTATGAAATCGGGGTTTGACTAGTCAAACCCCGATCAGCTATTAAAATGTCGTAATTTGTTATATTAGGTTTAATAAAACGTCATGGGAAGAATATGGAATCATCATTAACGGCCAATACTTAAATCACCTAAGATACGCTGACGATATCGTCATTATAGCTACAGACAAGGAACAACTACAAATAATGATACAACAACTAGACCACGAAGCCAGTAAAGTTGGATTAAATATGAATTACAGCAAAACAAAAGTGATAACAAATCAAGAGGATGAGTTAAGAATCGTAGTTAAACAAAACCAAATAGAAGAAGTGAATGAATACATATACTTGGGACAAATAATAAAATTGAATAGAGACAACCAAACAGCAGAAATAAAGAGACGAACGAAGTTAGCGTGGGCCTCGTTTGGTAAGCTCAGCTTCATATTAAAGAATAAAAAATACCCTCAATATCTAAAAACGAAAATCTACGACCAATGTATTCTTCCGGTCCTTACATATGGATGTCAAACATGGATGTTCACAAAAGCGAATATGGACAGAATTGCGAAAACACAAAGAGCAATGGAAAGACAAATGATCAACGTAAGACTGTCAGATAGAAAAAAGGAATTCCTGGGTAAGAAATATCACAAAAGTTAAAGATGCTACTCGTCAAACAGCTAAACTAAAATGGAAATTCGCCGGTCATACGATTAGACAAAAAGACGAAAGATGGAATAAAATTATTACAGAGTGGGGACCATGGACATATAAACGAAAGAGAGGAAGACCACAGATGAGATGGGTAGATCACCTAAAACACCTTAAGGTTTCGCTCCTATCGGAGATTGGAAATCATTCTGGCAATTATAATTTTGTTGGTTACGCGCCGGAATAGTTCAATTGAGCTGCATCCAAACCATTCACGGAGATTGCGTAGCCACGAGATTTTACGTCTTCCTACGCTTCTTCTGCCTTTGATTTTGCCCTGCATTATATTTCTTAATAGTTCGTATTTTTCACCTCTCATGATGTGCCCCAAGTATTCCAACTTCCTGATTTTTATGGAATTTAAAACTTCGCATTGTTTTTCTAGTTGTTCGAGCACTTGTGCGTTTGTTTTACGATCTGTCCATGATATTTTCAGAATACGTCTATAACACCACATTTCGAATGCTTCCAAGTTTTTAATGTTGGATTGTTTTAGGGTCCATGCCTCAACCCCATACAAAAGGGTGGAGAAAATATAACAACGAAGCATTCTTATCCGGAGCGTTATATTGATATTGCGATTACAGAAAAGTTTCCTCATTCTGTTAAAAATTTCAATGCGGCATCTTATTTCTTTTGTCTGATCAGTATCTTCTGTGATCCATGCTCCAAGGTATTTGTACGAAGATATTTGCTCAATTTAACACCAAGCAGGCTCAAAATGGATGCACATGGCTCAGGATAGAGAAAGATGGAGGAGCGAAGGGGAGGCCTATGTCCAATATTGGATGTCGCAAGGCTAATAGAATGGAAATAGAAAACGTCATTCTTTAATTTTAATGTTTATTATTTTTATATTGTTGTATTTAAAATAAAAAAAATTAGTGTTTATTCTCACATGTTGAGGCATTATGGCATTTACATTTGCACAATACGTTAGACCTTTTATACTTATATAATTTTGAAGAGCATTTCTTATTGCAGTAGCATTTTATAAAGCCTTGTCCTCCAAATTTAGAACCTTTTGTACTAATTTATCTTAGAGACAGCTTAACGTCTGGAACATCTTCGAAATTAAGTAAATTCTCTTTGCATTCTCTTATCTAATTTCTTGAAAAAAATGTGTGTTTATTTTTCCCTATTTCGTACCTTATTTTCGTTTCCTTATTTCTATATAAACCGCCAATTGTTTTATCGTCAACTGCGAGAGGAGATATTGCAATCGGAGAAAAACTAAGGATCACCATAATACTAACACAGCTCCTGGACCGTCGTCACTAGGAGAGAAAGAAAATTGTCAAACAATTCAGATTACTTCCTCAGATGTGGTTTGTTGTATTTGCCAAAGAGAAAGCTCTGACGCACATACGTGCATAATTTGTAGTCAGGTGGTACATGCCACAGAAATGTTGTATACGCTGACAGCACAGTTGGTGCATACTATGAAGGTTTTGAAAGAAAACTTACATATATGCGTTGTGCACACACAGAAAAGATTAAAATAAATAAAGGAAAGGCGACTGAAGGTCTTTATTCCCAGGCTAATGCTATGGAACAATTAAGTGAAAAAAAATCCTCCAATTTCGATCGGAAAAACTGTAAATAACAATACCGATCCCTAGCTTGGATACAGCCAAAGGAGCTGCTCGAAATATTTTGGGTATCATAAAAGATAAAACAATTGACGGAAGTTGGTACGAAATACGGAACAATAAACACACTTCTTTCAAGAAATCAAATAATAGAATGCAAAGGGAATTTTCTTAATTTTGAAGATGTTTCAGACGTTAAGCTGTCTCTAAGAGAAATTAATACAAAAGATTCTAAATTTGGATTACAAAGCTTTATAAAATGCTACTGCAATCAGAAATGCTCTTCAAAATTATGCAAGTGTAAAGATTTAACGTATTATGTAACTCTAAATGCCATAATGTCTCAACATGTGAGAATAAACACTAATTTTTTTTAATTACGACAATATAAAAATAATAAACATTAAAATTAAAAAATGACGTTTTATTAAACCTAATCTAATAGATTACGACATTTTAAGCTAGATCGGGGTTTGACTAGTCAAAGCCCGATTTCATAAAATTAAATTTCGACCTTTGCCTGACCAACGTAGTCTCTCCTAGGTTTGACTAGTCATATTCCGAAAATGTAATTTATTTCGGGCTTTGACTTAGACCGTCAGTCAGACCTGAGGATTGCCTAGTCAAACCTAGGAGTGCCTGAAATTCGGCTATAACATATACACCATATGCCTGAAATTTGACTATAACATATACACCATTAAATTTGTTTAAACAATTTTTTTTAATAATATTTGAAGTAATTTTAATTACAAAACATAAATATTTATGAATAATATAGTAATACATAGTTTTTTATTAAACTTAGTAATAATTTAAAGTATGAAAAACAAATTATCCCATTCAATTGTTTCTTAAAATAGTATTGGTCTATGGAAATCAGAAAATCTCAAATAACTAAGTTTTATTTTTTTATTAAGCTAAGAACCGTTAGTGCCGATCCGATCAACAGATCCTCTTTATACCAGATATTCCAGTATTCGATCGTCGACCACGATGGCAGGCGGTTCGAGCAGTGAACCTCCTGACAAATGTAAATTTTGTGCTAAATTTACTTCAACAAGTGACATTAAATGTTTGGGTAATACCTGTGATGTTGTTGTGCACGTCAAGTGTTTTGATGCAATTTCGAAAGTTGTATTTGTCGATAAAAACTCGTTCTATTGTCGTAATTGTTCTGTTAATAAATGACATTTTTCTGCTCCAATGTGTGATAAGTTATCATGTGAAAAAGTTGTGTTGGAGAAGGAGATTGAATGTCTGTAACGAGAAAGGGAAATTTTAAGTAAGTACGTTTCTGAATTGGAATACACAAATAATCTGCTTAAATCAAAAACGCCGGTAAGTGACGATTTTCAAGTACAACCTTCTAATTATACCAGTTCATTTTTGCCAATTAGTGATAGGCCAGCAAAAAGTTACTCGGGTGCCTTGAAAATAAACAAAACTGGATGTGATTCTGTTTTGCTTGTAAGGTCAACGAACCAAAATATTACTAACGTACAGGTAGTGTAACAAAAATGAGGTTGTGTTGTGGCAGAATAGATCTAGCTTTAAAGGGTAATTACTTATTTATGGAAGTTTCCTCAAAATAGGCTAGCTGGAAATTGAAGAGACTAAACAGTAGGGCTCAGGGAAGGATCAGGCCGTATTTGCACGCCCTAGTAAGACGGTACCTACTGAAATCCTTGAATGATAAAGAAAATAACTTAATATAAGGAGTAATGACAAGAAAAGAACTATTGACCAAGAAGATATTCAGAAGTAGTGTTGAGCGCCAGGAAAGAATAGAATATATTGCTCTCCACGTGACCTATATTGCTGTACCTAACTAATACTACTAAAAAGGTAGGATAATAAAAATATAAGTATGTACAACCAACAAATTTAATGAAAAAAAAATACCTATAACCCCTATATACAATTTTATACAAACTAGCTAACCACCTGACGTACTAGGCTAGTACGCTCCTGTCTATTACACAGATATTACAGTAGAGAAAAGCAAATATATTGAATTTATTATACCAAGACAGTTAATGGATCTAAATATGTGTGTACAAAAACTTATTATTAAGGAGGACTACAATATTGGTTGACAATCCCACATCTGATCGGAATGATACACCGGACAATACTGATATATTGTGATAATAACCAAGATAGTGTGCACAGTATCTTACCAGATAGGTTATGATCTCCGGACTATTTTAAATAAAATAGAATACAAATACAATAATGAAAATGACATATAAAAGTTGTGGAAAGGAAAATATTGATTATGATTACGTTAATTGATTTTAGAAAAATGAATTTATATGATTATTAAGATTATATATGTTATTAAAAATGTTAAAGTTGAAATATGTTATGTAAAAGAATTGAAAATGTAAATTTTAATAATAAAACCTGTCGTTTCTACAAAAAGTAGGCCTGTGGCTTCTCCAAACTCCGGTTAAGTTGATGCGGGAGAGCCAAGTAAGGTATATTCCAGGTTTCCTCTACCTTAGGGGGAGTACTTCTCACCAACCAGAAGGTACGACGATGTGGTGCGACAAGGAGGTACTTCCTAGCACCGGGAAAACTGTCTCCAAAAAAAAAACAAAAAATAAAATCCATTAAATGCCAAAAGAACTCAAAATGATCCTCTATTTATTCCATATCCCAAAAAAAAGGATTGACTTAATCTTGATCTCCACCAGTGGCTAAAAAAACAAACCTTGATCAGCTGATTGCCTTGACCACAAAAGAAACAGGGCCTCTGCAAAAAGGTGTATCACCTTATCAGAACTTGACAGAGAAAAAATCTAAGTAAAAATTGAGTTTGACGTCCATGCTTGAAGTCATTGACCTTGATTATCCTTGACTGGAAAGAGCCTTTTTAAACGAATATAAGGAAGTATTTGAACAAGTAAATATGAATCTGGTAATCAAGATTACTTTATGGAGTTATATAAAGGAGAGAAGGAGAATGGTCATTAATTCCAAACTGATTTTGAACTGGAAGTATATAGTTAGAAAGAATTCTTTTCTCTGTAGAAAAAAAAAGTGCGATGGTATTGAAGTATTGCAAATCTGATGATTGAAGAGTAACATTTCATTTAAAGATAATATATGTAAGATATTTGAAATGAATAACCGGGTTATTTTTTATTTAAGGAAAAAAACATCATTTTTTTTAATACATACCCATTACTCTTCAAAAAGGTGTTGGAAAACAAAAAAAACCTCTTCTTTTCAAAACCACTTAACAACCAAGAACAAAACAACTTCTTCCCACGTAAACGTATATTCTATTCAAACATTTCAACTAAAATTTTATATTCTCTGTAATGGCCACTGGCGTGATGGCTGATGGGTCTGCTTTCAACAACAGCCGAGATTGAAGTGACGAATAGCCCCTTCTTCAATGACAATCACGTCAGCCGGAAGCCGTATCGACACACAAACCAACTTCTAGGTTCTGAATTCCCCAAAAGTTACCAATTTTGTCGTCGATCAACTGCAACTTTCAATACAATTGTCTGTAAAGTTGGTTGCATACCTAGTTACTATTGGAATAAATATTTTAGTAACGATGGTAATAACTAATCGTTACAGTAGATAGCGATATTAAATCGAAAATTAATCTTTCTTCTACAAAAGCTACTGTCGATAGTACTAAGTTGGTAAAAAATGGAGTTTTGATTAACTGTAAGCCAAGCCGCACACCAAAGAAACATGAAACGAAAAACATGAAACATGAAACGAAAAACATGTTTCATGAAAAGAAAACACTGCTAAACAAATCTCAAAGTCCGCCTACCAATGAAACGAGTGTGATTCATGTTCATGACACATTTTTATTTTCGGAGAGTTTCATAAATGGCCGGACATATATTTATTTAGCAGTGGTTTATTTCCATGAAACGTAATTTACGTTTCATGTTTCTTTGATGTGCGGCCTGCCTAGCAACTCAATGTCTTTAGAAAAATTAAAAGAGTGCCTTACCAAACAATTAGGAAATACTTATTCTGTTACTGAACCAAAGAAGTTAGATCCGTTATTAATGATTCGTGGCGTAAATGCAGCCTCTCTGGAAACAACAAGTTTTTTGCAAGACCTTATTACTTTAAATGATCTCAACGTAAATGAAGATGATATAAAAATAGTAACAAAAGTTAAGTTTAAGGAGCGTTTCAACGTCGTGTTGGAGGTTTCACCAGCTTTATAAAAAGCGGTAATAGAAAGAGGTTTTTTGTATATAGGCTGGCTCAAATGTTATGTTAGTGAACACGTCAATATTGTAAAATGTTTTCAATGTTGTAAAGCCGGTCACCAGAAAAAAAATTGTCTTAGTAATTTAGTATGCCCGAAATGTTCTGAATCTCATGAAATGAAAGATTGTACCAGTCAGACTATGTGTTGTAATAATTGTAAAACGTTAAACTTAAGATACAAACTTAATTTAGATACAGCTCATGTTGCAAACAGTTCAGTTTGTGGTTATTTACTAGGTAAAATTGAGCAACTTAAAACTAGAATTCAGTACGTCTAACAAAAAGCTAAAATTAGCTCATTTTAATACACGTTCTTTGTTTCCAAAATTTAACGTTTTCCTTGATCTAGTAAATGATCACAACTTTGATATTGTTTGCCTGTCCGAAACTTGGTTGACTTCGGATATCTCAGATCAGAGTGTATACATTCCGGGTTTTAAAATAATTCGTAAAGACCGTGGTTCAAGAGGTGGTGGAATCGCTGTTTTTGTACGCGATTCAATAATTTCAAAGTCAGAACTTGCTGACCTTCCTTGTCCATTAGGTAGTGTTGCCCAAAATCGGTCTTGGTCTTGCAGTCTTGGTCTTGTTCTTGCATTTTCGGAAGACCAAGACCAAGACCGCTTTATTTTAGCAATACCAAGACCACAGTATAAAGAGGTTCCACAGTAGAACCACTCTCCGAAAAATTGGAAGTAAAATCTTTCAACGCGCAGGGCGACTGCGCATATTTCCTGGTCGCCCGAGAACCATTCTTCCATTGCTAGTCGAGTATGAACGTACGGGTTAACAGTGCCGTATTTTGCTTAAATTGAGTTAGTTTTGTGAATAATTGTTAATATTGTGAAGTTGAACATGAGTAAAATTCGAACTGGTATTAGTCGGTGTTCAGCGAAAATGTGCACGAACAATTCAAAAAATTGTAACTACAGTTTTTTCCGATTTCCCAAGGAAGCTGATAGGTACGTATATAATTTTTAATTTGCTTATTTAACCACCTTAACAGAATAGCATCATTATTATTGGAAATAGTAAAATGTTACCTGCAGTTTTTTAAATACTTAAGATAAAATAATTATGTTTACAAAGGGGAAATATTTTTTGATATATATTATATGTTTATATATACAAATTCGGGTTCAAAACGTCCTCCGACGCTGTCCGATGCCTTGTTGCCAATATCTTCTATCATTGCAATTTTCATCTTCTAATCCTCGTACACTCATTGATTATCTTATTCCTTGTATATCCACGTCGCTCTTGGCCTTCTTCTTTTCTTGTTTTCTGTAGGTATCCATTTCATAATTTTCTTTAGCAGTCTCTCCTCCCCCATTCTTTGAACATGTCCGTACCACGTTAATTGTTTCTTCTCAATGCATCTATGACCGTTTCCTGCAAATTCATTATTTGCTTTACTTACTCATTTCTAACCCGGTCCAATCTCGATGTTCTACTTGCTCTTCTTAGAGCGTCCATCTCGGTAGCTTCTATTTTACTTTTTTGGTGTTCCTTTACTCTCCATTTTTCGGATCCCTATACCAATGTGCTCTTAATCATGGTGTTGTATATTCTCATTTTTCTTTGTTTCTCTATCTTGGTACTCCACAAAACTCCGTTCAATGATTTAATTATATCTCTAATTATCGTTCTTTCTTTATTGACTCTGCTCTTAATTTCTGCATCGTCCGTATCTTCTTTGCTGAAATTAATTCCCAAATACTTATATTTACCACAACTAGGTATTTTCTGATTATATTGTCCAATATCATATCAGTTGAATCTTCACCTAGGCATAAATATTGTGTTTTTTCTACATTCATCTGCATATTATATTATATATTTATGAAAGTTAACAATAGCCGGAAAATTTAGTGTTGTCTAAATAGTAAGTAAATTTATTTTATTTTCAGGGCACGAAATTGGGCAATGTTGTGCCAGAGAGAAGATTTGTTAAAGAAAACAAACTTAAATTTGAACAGATTATACAGTGTGCATTTTGAAAATACTATGTTTTCAAATAAAACTCGGAACAGGTTATGTAAAAACGCAGTACCACGTTTATTTCCTTCAATAGAAGACAGTCCAAACCAACATTCAAATGTTGATCAAGGTGAGTTTATATGTTTGAAAGCTGAAATTTCCGTGTAAACCTAAGAATGTTCTGCTATTTATATTGTTGACGTATAAATTTGTTGCATTGTAGTATTGCAATAAATTATAGCTTGTTTACTATGTAAACAACTTTACTATTTGTTATTAAAAACATATCAAACTTATTTTGAAACTATTTCTTGTGTCATGTAATATTTTATTAGTTTTTGGTGTAATAAACCACAACTTATGAAATTCAATATTATCAACATCAAAATCGGAATTGAGTGTGTGACCACATTATTCCTTCATTCAACTCATTTTTAATCCCCTCGAAATTAAAGGTAATTTTTGATCTGGAAATACCAAGCTGCCCCTTGCAATCTATCTGCTCTGTACAAAAATATTTAAGCGGAATTTTGACGTGGAAATACCACAGTATATTGAGGGAAATTCCATCTATATATTGTGGAAATACCATATATTGTCGAAATAAAAGACGGTATGCAACTTTCTAAGAAATCATAATCCATTTTCTGCTATTCTCTTTGCTATTTCTATTGTTGGAATACAACTTTGTTGGATTTGCATTTGTTGAATATTTTTGATTTCAAAATAACAAAAGGCTTCCTTGTACTTTAAAAAATAATTCAGCTTGGTAAAAAAAAATTAAATGTTGTAGATTGTAGATATTTTATATGCAATATGACACTTTCTTCATATAAGGCAACCTATAAACTTCTGTTGTAGATGATGAAAACAGTTTTCATCCAGTAAATGAGGAAGATGAGGAACAACGAGAAGAATTAGCTACCGTACCGCTAGGTGGAGAGGACGACAGAGAACTTGTTCTACAAAAAAATCAACAAAACTCAAACTTTGGAAAGTGTATCGACCTCTAGCCCTAAAAAAAACAAGCTAAGAAAGACTATAAAGCAATTGCAAAACAAGAATTTTCGATTAAAAAAAATTGCAAAAACTACAAGATTCTGGAAAACCCGATTATCTTAAAAACGTTACATTAGAAAATTATAAATCACTAACGGATAAATTTTGTTCTGCCAATAGAAATTTGGCTAATTTTATTAATATTCAAATTGAACAAAATCTGAAAAAAAGAATGGTCGGAGATATTCAAAAGAATACAAAAACTTTTGTTTACAATTATATTTTAACGGTCCAAAACTGTATAGGAAAAAATTAGTTAAAGAATTTTGCTTGCCCAGTGTTACAACATTACACAAATTTGTCACACATATATCTGTCAAACCTGGAATAAATGATTTCATTTTTGATATACTTAAAAAAAATGAATAATGTTTCTGATCTCGATAAATTATGTATCCTTTGTTTTGACGAAATGAGTATTAAGGCACATTTAAAAAAGATAGGATAATAGGCTTTGAAGATTTGGAGATGAAAATACTAGTTTTAAACCAGCATTATCCGCAACAGTAATAATGATAAGAGGCGTAAAAACCAACTGGAAGCAACCATTACCTTACTACCTTGTTAATTCAACTTGCCCTGCGGAAAAGCTACAAAATATAATTTTAGATATTATTACAAAATTACAAAATATTTCTTTAAAAGTGGTAGGAGTAGTATGTAATATGGGCTCTAATAATCTTAAACTTTCAAATTTGTTAAATATATCTGCCGATAGACCATATTTTTATCATGAAAATAATAAAATTGTCTTTTCTTTTAATACACCTCATTTATTAAAAGCACTCCGCAACAACTTCCTAAGAAACAAATTTGTTATTGATGATATTATCGCTTCTTGGGAATTCATTAAAAAATTTTACGAACATGATAAACAATATCCTATACGTGTAGCGCCAAAATTAACCGAATCACATATATCTCCTAACAATTTTGAAAAAATGAAAGTGAAATATGCTTCTCAGATATTTAGCTGACTGTTGCTGCCGGTCTGCATGTGTATATTAGATTTAATGTATTCGTCGAGGAAGTAACAACAACCGAAACATTTATTAGGAACATTAATAATTTATTTGATATGCTCAATTCTTCTTCATTAAGAGGAGCAACTGAGAACCAAAGACCGTATAGAGGAACCGATACTCAGCAATAATTTCTTAATACGTGTTTCCGATTGTTTAATAATTTACAGGTAATTGCTTTTAAAGGTGAAAATGTAACACCAAGAATAAAATATGTTAATGGTTGGAAAATAACCATTAATGGAGTGATTCATTTGTGGAATCTACTACAGTCACATGGAATGGATTATTTTTTAACAAGGCGGATGAATCAAGATTGTCTAGAAAACTTTTTTGGTTCAATCAGGCAGCAAGGTGGAAATTGTGTTAACCCTACTCCGGTACAATTTACCGCAGCATTCAAAAGATATTTTTGTTTAGACATGATGCATTCCGGTAAAGAAAATTGCGAAAGAGATGCCGGCGATATTTTGTTAAATTTAACCGATATAATGACGAATCACTGCCCGAAACCCCTGATTTGGTTCCTGAAAACACTTTGGATGACCAAGAATATCAAACATCAGATAAACTACAGAAAAACTTCACAAGATATATATGCGGTTATTTAATAAAAAAGTGTCTTAGGAAACATGTTTGTCAAATCTGTGAAGCATATGGGAGAGAGTACGATGAACTAGACGATTCATCTCTGTTTTGTTACGTTAAAGCCTACAGTGGTAATGAAATGAAACAAACGTTTTTGGCAAGCTCTATATGCCGAGCCAAAATTCAAAATTTTGTGCAGCATGTTACAGATTTGGAAATTATTTTTCAAGAGAATTTTCAAAATTTTAGTCATCAACCGAAAATCTTACAAAACTACGTTAGCTTATTCGAAAAAATACCATA
The DNA here is from genome assembly GCF_917563875.1 of Diabrotica virgifera virgifera. Lineage (NCBI taxonomy): Eukaryota > Metazoa > Arthropoda > Insecta > Coleoptera > Chrysomelidae > Diabrotica > Diabrotica virgifera. The sequence continues at coordinate 141,575,437 of NC_065444.1, read as the reverse complement.
TACGCATCCTTGCAGCAATTCCCCAAAGGGTTATCTCATGAGATTATATGCTAGAATAAGAATATATTACACATTAAAAACAATTAATAGAAATTTTAAAGTATCTAAGACAAAAGGACATAGGAAATTAATAATTTGGAAACATAATTAGCTTTAAAACTTGTTGTTTGTTTGGGTTTATATGACTGCGGACACTAAATCCATTCGCAAATTTTAATTTTTTTTTACTTATTAGTCATGTTTCGTATACAATTTTATCCGTAAACTAATACTAACATTAATTTCTAATAAATAATCCTTTTTATATTTTTTTGATAATTTAGTTAGTTAAGTAATTCATAATTTAGTTTTATAATGTATTTTTTTGTTAATTACTTCTTCTATAATATTATATAATAAATTTTTCTGCAGCTCTATACTTAATTCAAGAGCTATTTTACTATATATTGTTCAAGTTTCTCATTTTTTTAGGGGGAGAATAGGAATCACCCGGTACTCTCTCCAACTATCTGAAATATCTTCTGATATCCATATTTGAATAAAAAAATTTAATAGTGTTTTTTTTCTATTTTGATATAAATTTGCCAACATAATATATAAGGTATATTCCTATTCCTGGCGAAGTATTTTTCTTATTCTTAAGACTTATTTCTAATTCATACAAACTAAACGACATTGAAAGTGGATAATATTGTGTAGTGGATAACACTGGACATAATTTTCTTAAAAACGCATCAACCCATTCTCCTTTGGTCCTTGTGGTTTAAAAATGGATTTGTTTAGACTATGTCCCGCAGACATCCTGACAATACAGATGCTTTGTTGATCTGACTCCTCAAGTCCTTTACTGGGCCACAATCTAACTTCAAAAAATAATTTTATTAACGTTTCGACTTCCAATTCGGACTTCGTCAAAATACAAAATATTAATTTATTTTTGTATTTTGACAACGGCGTCTGAATTGGAAGTCGAAACGTTAATAAAATTATTTTTTCAAGTTAAATTGTGGCTTATTTCCCAATTAGAATAGTTAATATTCGTTTAATTTATTAAAAAATTGTTGAAATTGTTAAAAATAAGAAAGACGAAGAGAATTTTTTTATTTAAATTTGTGGCTAAAAATCACCATAAATTATAAGGCTTCTCGAGACTATTAAAAAACTTTTTCCGTTCATTTACTGTGATTTTAAGATTTGGTTTTACTGTAAAGCCATGTAAAACTTTTACATAATATATAGAATAAATGGTTAACTTTTTAGCAGTTTGAATTTTAATTGATATACTCTTGCACAATACGTGATTGATTTGATGAAAAGTAGGACTATTGCAAAATTTAATTAATTTTTTGCAGACTACAACTGAAACTAAACGAATAATGCAGAAAACACAAAAAATCGCCGATATAACCAAATTAACCTATGAAATGCCAATAGTGACAAAATTTCATAAATGTCAATATTGTGAAAATTTCATGACAGTGGAGTAAACTTGCCTGCCGTTGGACGAATTACAAACAAGCGTTACGACGCGGTAAATTTAAATTACTCCTCCTGGTTTAAAAACAGAGTATAGTAATGCCGTGAGAGCTTCGAGATTAACCTCCTTTTTATTTGACGTTTATATGACGTGTACAATATATTAAAAACCACTGAGATTTAAAACTTGCGCAATACCGTTGATATTTTAAATACCGTTGAAATATAAACATTGAATTGTAATATTGTTTTTCATTTATTAAACCCTTTAGTTTTGTAATATTAACATTTAGTAAGAACATCTGGACAGTTAAATATGGGAAGCTGCATTTTTTATTTTAATAAATAATAGTAGTAGGCCCAGAAAGATTTAGTACGGCTCTGTAAGGTTAACCAAAGGAGCGTGCGGCCTCCGCCAGCATCCACCACTGGTGAATTACCAATTTCGTACTTTGCCGGTTTACTTCCAAAGATCAAAGCGCCGACTGACGAGTGGTTTTACTGTGGAACCTCTTTATACTGTGCCAAGACCAAGACTGACCGTGCAAGACTTGAGCAAGAACAAGACTAAGCCTGCAAGACTCTTGCGTCTTGCAGTTAGGATTGAGTGTCGTTTTAGGGAATATAGTAGTTCGGGTATATGCTTAGAGACTATAAGACGCAAAAAAAGGTAAAAAAAATTTGGAAAATTGGACTTTTGCGCATTATGAACAATACAATAAACATACATAGCGAATCAAAATATACATTAACCCTCGTAAGGCGATGCGGGGTGCAGCTGTACCCCAGACCTCGTTTTTCTCACCTATCTTTTTTAATAATTTTTTTTTATTTTTGTCCATTTTTTTATTCGCATCAAATTCAAATCTAAACACATTACACCCATTGCAGCATCTAAAACGTTTTACGTTTACGTGATTTTTTAGAAAAATGACTGTATTGTGCAAATGATGAAAATTTTATATCCTGAATTGGACATTTCTGGTGTTCCACTTGGAGCTAACAGAGCTACGGGACAAGGTCGGTGTTACTTATGTCAGCGAAAAAAGAGCGAAAGTCCGGACATAACTGTATTTTGTGTAAAAACTTTGTGTTGGTCACTCTGTGAAAAATTTCATGTGTTTATCTTGCAACGATAATATTTTTTTTTAAGAAGAAATGGGTACTTTGTTTGTAAAATTATGTTTCATTTTATAATAAACAAGTCCTAATTATCTTTCAAATCAATTTTCTCGACGTTCACATATAAAAAAATGGATATACAGATGGGGTGAAAATGCACCCCGCACCGTTGTTTACGTAAAAATCTAAGCACCGCTTTACGAGCTAGGCGGCACACATAGTGGAAGCGGGTTCCTGCTTACGGGCAAACCGCGCGGTTCTCGCGCGCGGGTATGGTAACACAGTGAAGACGGGTAAAAGCGAGAGATATCATTCAAATTTGGCAGTTGCGTCTACTACTTGTAGCAAAATGTCGTCTTCCGATGACGATATAATTGCTTTAGATTCTGTTTTGACTAAACTGAAAAGAAAGAGAGTTGATGTACATCCTATTAATCGAGAAAGATTCGGAATGGGACGTTTCGATGCCGCCGGTTCATCGCCGACCGTTTCGATGCCGCCGGTTCATCGCCAGTCCATTTCATCGCCGTCATATCTCGCATTTCCTAGAATTCCTAATTAATACTAAAAATTACTAATAATTGTAACTGTCGAAAATTCGGAAATATATCAGATAGCCACTAATTGACTGGCGATGAATCGGCCGACATCGGCATCGAACTGGCGGCATCGAAACGAGAAACCCAGAAAGATTAATTTATCGAGAATATCATCATCTATTTCAAAAATTAAACGATTCTTCCAGTATATGAGAATGACTGGAACTTTTAAATATATTTTGGAGAAAGTGGAGTATCGTTAAAACCAATATTAAACGCTCAACTTAGTCAACCAACAGAATATCGAAAGAGTTGAGCAATATACATATCTGGGTACGAATTTAAATAACCAATGGGACTACTCAACAGAAATTAAACAGCGAATAATAAAAGGGAAAGCAGCATACGTTAGAATGAGACCCATTTTCAACAGTCGAGACATATCATTAAAAACAAAATACCATCTGTTGAAATGCTACATATTCACAGTTCTGCTCTACGGAATGGAAGCGTGGACTCTAACTGTTGCATCAATGAATCGGCTCGAAGCTTTCGAAATGTGGTGTTATAGGCGCATCTTACGTATATCCTGGATTGACCGAATTACTAATGTGGAATTCCTGCGTAGAATGGAGAAAGAGTGTGAAATTCTCATAACCATCAAAACAAAAAATTTAGAATATCTAGGACATGTAATGAGAAATCAAGAACGTTACGGCCTTCTCCAACTGATTCTCCAAGCGAAGGTAAATGGTAAAAGAGGACCGGGAAGAAGACGCCTTTGCTGGCTTCAAAATTTACGAAAGTGGTATAACACCACTACCACTGAACTGTTCCGCGCTGCGGTAAACAAAGTCAAGATAGCCATGATGATCGCCAACATCCGGAACGGATAGGCACTTTAAGAAGAAGAATGAGTATCGTTTAATTAAAAACTGGTGTAATTTACATAAGCAGGCTATCCTTCCGGAACAAAGGCTTGTTATAACATTGAGGAAAGTAGTTTTGTTGTAAATTTGTAAAAATAAAACTATGTTTATTTTCAATAAAACCACATTTAGTTATTTTAAGTTATTTATAGTTTTAGGTGGCATGACTGTGTAATTTTAGTTTGAATGACATTTGTAAATAATTATTTGACAGTTGTCAAAAACTCAGAGTAAGAAATAGCATGTTCTTGATTCTCTTTTTTAGGTTTGTATTTTTAAGTTATTTTAGTATTGTTGTATTAATGTTTATAATCTTTATTGTACATATTGTAAATAAACTCTTTTTTAGATGAATTCATACGGCTATCTCTTACACGAATAAGAAGTATGAAACTACTCTTATAAATTTATTTTTCAAGTACTTATTTAGTTAATAGCTAGTTAATACTGGAATGATTTTAGAAATACCTAAGTCACACAAAATTACGGTTTCAATAAGATTGACTTTATTACTTTTAATCAAAACGAAACCGTAGATTTTCTTATTTTGTTAATGCCATACTCTGCATAGAGTACAAAGACTCTTTTCATATGGGCTCTCTGAACCGCAAAGTGGAATGTTTTCCTGGCGGTGCCTTTTGGTATGTTATACCTGGGTTAAGCAGAAAGCTTGAATTGAGTCGAAATTCATTTCGCTTATTCCCCGTTAGAGGGCGTTCTATCCATACTGCGATATAAATTATTTTAATTTATATCGACAATCTACGGTCGGAATGGTAAAAATCTGTCTTCCTTAGAGCCTCCTTGACAACAGGTAGACCTAGAAATAGTGCTATCGGGGGATGGAGGAAGACAGATTTTAATCAAAACGAAACCGCAGATTTTCTTATTTTGTTAATGCCATACTCTGCATAGATTACAAAGACTCGTTTCATATGGGCTCTCTGAACCGCAAAGTGGAATGTTTTCCTGGCGGTGCCTTTTGGTATGTTATACCTGGGTTAAGCAGAAAGCTTGAATTGAGTCGAAATTCACTTCGTTTATTACTTTTGTTTATTATAATGTACAATTTATAAAATTAATCCATGGAGAACTATTAATTCTTATTATAAAAGAGGGAATAAACTAAATTCTCATTCGAGTAAACATTAAAACCGCGCGGAAAAAACTAAATTCTCATTCTAGCAAAAGCGGTCAGGCGGGTTGAAGCGGTTGGCCCGCGCGGACCTGCTTTGACTATGTTCGTGTACATTTAAAGACGTGCATTCTTTTTGAAAACGTTTAAAAGCGGGTCCGCGCGGTTTAACCGTAAGCGGAAACCGCCTCCACTGTGTGCGCCGACTTAAAAGAACACTTGACATATTTATTTGACATGTACTCAGAGGTCATAATAAATTTGTACAATGTAAAAATAAAATATTTTATAATACATACATTCTTTCTTATACCTATAGCAGACGACGCCTTCGCTCTGAAATTCATTGTAATTGTCTAGATTTTGAGAATAGGTCCTTTCATAAAATAATCTTGTGTTTTGACGCCGACAGTAATAAATATCCTTTTGAAACTTGTTATGATGTCACCAAAGCTGATATAATACGACACCCACTTAATTGTTTTTTCCTTATCAGTTTAAAGACTAAAGACTATCGTAGGTATATAAACTTTTTGCAGAGTGTGCAATTATATCAATGGGTCAAACAAAATACCATTCTAGACAAATGTTCTTTAATACAGTCAAGTTTATGCCATTTATTGGATTTTTTGTGTTTTAACCATGTTTTAGCACATGTAAGGGAGCGTTCAAGTATTACGTAACGCAGTTTGGGGGGGAGGGGGGTCTTGTAAAACGTTACGGCGCGTTACATGGGGGGGGGGGGGAGGGGGGTTCGAACAGCGCGTTATGTAACATTCTTTTTTAAAAAATTAGTAAATCCTTTATAAAAGGTACATATTTTAAGGTAAATATATACCTTTTATAAAGGATTTACTATTTTTTGTATTACATGGTATACAGCCAACTACAGGAAAACTTTTTCCTTGTGGATTCTTTTTTTAACTTAAGTGAAAAAAAAACTACGGAATTTCATTTATGTTTTACATAGACCCCTGAATTGTATTATGTTGCACTCTCACGCTCCGCTCATGTTCCGACAACAGGACAATACATAATACAATCAAGTGAAAAATTCTTAAAATTTGTTAGCACAAATGAAGCACAGTAACATGTCTTTCCAATAATTAGATGGACCTGTCTCCACAACAAAAGATTAAAAGATACAGATGTTATTTAAGAGGTTGCAGAAGGGAACTACATGTTCATAAATCATGTATGTTTTCTGAAATCGTTTTCTGCAGTAGGTATTCTATTAATGTTTTAAATAGGCAAATTTTCAAATTATTTAAAAATGTCTTTAAATAAAAAGCATTAAATACAAAACCCACTATGTTGATACTTAGTTTAGAAAATTGATAGATATTTAAAAAAAATAGTACCCTTATTTAAAGTGTGATTTCAAAATTTCAAAAATTTCAAGTGAATTTCAAAATTTCACCTTGCATTATTCATAATAGACCCTATATAATACACATTTTTGAGATGAGGTTGTTAAACAGCTTCTAAAAACAAAAATATACAGGGTGTTTAATTAAAATTAAAGATAATGGACTATGCTAGACTTGAGTGAATCACCCTGTATATTCAAATTTATGTTTAAATAGTCCATAGTTGAATTTAAAAGTTGACGTATCCTAGCGTTTTTATAATTTTCTAAAATAATGACACATGACAAAAACAATTTTATTCCATAAGTGGTTTCCATACATTATAATTTTAAATGATCACCCTATTATTCATAAAGACCATAAATTCAGAGTGTTTCAGAAAAAGGTAACACGATCTCTAAGATAGGTGAAAAACTGAAAAATAATTGGGGTTTGCTTAGTATAAAATTTGTGTAACGGCATGCGTTTTCACGATATAGGGCGTTGAAGAACAAAAAGTTTTACACATTTTTTCACTATTTTTCCGAAACTACTGGCAACATCGTATATTATTTGTTATACAAAAATTTTTACTAAGCAAAATAAAATATTGAAATAATAAATATGTTATTTTATTTTAAGTTTTTATTAAAAAAGATCAAATAGAAGAATGCATGAGAAGAACAATAAAGGATGAAGCCAAAAATGTATGTAAGGATGGGGCCAAGCAGGGAAAATGTAAATGTAAATGTAAAATTAGTAATAAAAGATTATTATTCTAAGTTTTGGGCATATTTCATGTCATGGGACATGAAATTACGATTGGCAGGGATAACCAGACACATGAACTAAAAAGAAGAATCGTTCTTGGGTGGGCAGCATTTGGAAAACTGAGAGAAACTTTTAAGAGTGAGTTGCCCATATGCCTAAAGAGAAAGGTATTTGATCAGTGCGTCCTCCCAGTCTTGACGTACGGATCAGAAACACTTACCTTACCTAAAGCCTCCGCTACCAAACTAAGAGTAACGTAGATAAGAATGGAGCTGTCAATGTTAGGAATAACTCTCCAAGACAAAATCAGAAACGAAGAAATCAGGAGAAGAACAAAGGTGACTGACGTCATCAAAAGGATAGCTAACTTGAAGTGGAGATGGGCAGGACACATAGCGAGAATGACACATGGGCGATGGACAAAAAGGTTATTGGAATGGAGGCCAAAAGAAGACAAGAGAAGCGCCGGTTGACTGCCTACAAGATGGACAGACGACGTAAGAAAGCTAAATAAAAACTGGATGAGAGCGGCGCAGGATAGACGTGGTTGGAAACGAGGAGAGGAGGCCTATGTTCAGCAGTGGACTTTTGGGGCTGGATGATGATTGTAAGTTTTTATTATTACCTCAAATGCGATTAAAATAATAACAAAGTTTTTTTACCGGGCTTCCGGTACTTTTCGCAACCTAGTTTTCCATTTAGGTTCAAATGGTGACTTGGGTGTTACGTAACGTTTAGGTAGGGGGAGGGGGGGCACATAAAAACGTTACGGTGCGTTACACGGGGGGGGAGGGGGGTCAAAAATCTTCAAAAATTGCGTTACGTAATACTTGAACGCTCCCTAAGGTTATTAAATGCAAATGTTTATTAAGAAACAGACTGACTCCCGTTCGTGGGTTCAAACCCCACCCGATGTGAGTTGTTTATACATTTAATAATTTGGTTGGTTTTGTAACTAAAGGCAACAGAATCATGAAAATTTGAACGAAGGGGTTTTAAAGAGTGATCTATTTAATGAAAATATTTTCATCTATTTCCTACTTCCGGTTATACCGGAAGTTGCTTATAACTTATTTTTTTGAATGGGACACCCTGTATATTTTTACGTACATTTTTAAATTCTCCTCGATGTCTTCGTTGTTAAAATGTTTTGTAATGTTATATAGGGTAGTTTAAAAGAGAATTAATTTTTTTTTTCTTAATTTCGCAGCAATATTCACACCCTGTAGAATTGTAGTAGTTTGACATCCAAAACTATATTTATGTTCAGATGATTTTTAATATAATCTACTATTGTTAAGAATTGTTGGTATACCACATTCCACGAATATACGACTCTCTTGGATTATCGCGACAACGAATATTTTACTGTGCAAAATATGAAGGACGAAAGAAAATTGCAAATTATATTGTTGTTTATTGGAGTAATTATTAGAGCAAAATACTTTCGTCCTTCTTATGTTGCATACTAAAATATTCGTCGTCGCGATAATCCAAAACAGTCGTATATTCGTGGAATACACCATATAGCTAAATTTTTAATTTTAGAATTCAAGGTTGGTCGAAACTCGGAATGAGTATTTTCTGAGTTTGCTTAAATGGATCAACCTGTATTTTAGTATTGTAATGATATAATATAGTACTTTTTTATTTCTTAAGCATTTCCTATACCTAACTGCTTTAGTTTGTGAGTTATTGGTGATTCAAGTCAAATATTATTTGTAACAAAATATATTTGAAATTTTATTAGGTTGGCCGTGAAGATAAAATGTTCGCGAATAATTCAGTAACAAATAATTTTTTGGAAATAGATACATATTAATTTAGAGTCTAGAGTCTAGAAGTCTAGACTGATCCTAAAAATTACCAATAATTGTTGAGCTATCAAAATACCTACGTAGTTAAGATTGTTAGTGCGATTAACAATTAAGCACAAATTAAGGCAGTTAGGTATAGAGAATGCTTAAGAAATAAAAAAATACCATACAATATAATTTCATTACAATACTAAAATACAGGGTGTTCCATTTAAGAAAACTCAGAAAATATTCATTCCGAGTTTCGACCAACCCTGAATACCAAATTCAACATTTAGCTACACTAATCATTTTTAACAATAGTAGACTATATTAAAAATCATTTGAACATAAATAAAGTTTTTGATGTCAAATAACCAATTCTACAGGGTAGTGAAAACTGCTACGAAATTAATAAGAAAACGTAATTATCTTTTAAACTACCCTATATAATATTACAAAACCTCATACTTCAAAAAGAAGACATGGAAGAGAATTCAGAAATGTAAAAATATACAGGGTGTCCCATTTTAAAAAACGAAGTTATAAGCAACTTCCGGTATAACTGAAAGTAGGAAATAGATAAAATAAATATTGTCATTAAATAGATCACTCTTTAAGACACTCCATTCCAATTTTCATGATTCTGTTGTCTTTAGTTCTGGAGATATTTTTAATAGGAAAGTTTATCTGCCTCACCCTGTATGTTAAGTCAAGCTGAAAATGTACCTATACTGTTACGTTGTTCTAAGATCTAAAGTAACGTTTACTTACTTATGTACTTACTTACTTAAGCCGTCCTCTTGTACCTTACGGTGTCGAGGTAAGTGGAGAAATCAGACGAAGTAACGTTTAATAAATAGTAATATGCTAGTGGGCAACTGCGAGACTTGCAAGACTCTTGCTGCAAGACCAAGACCAAGACCGGGAGTGCAATACCAAGACCAAGACCCGGTGTATTGGTGCAAGACCAAGACCAAGACTCTCTTGGTCTTGCATTTGGGCAACACTACCATTAGGTATCGAACAAATGTGGATTTCTGTGAAAATTCCACACCTGTAATTTTGAACCAATCAAAATACGTTATTTTGACAGATCAACATGGCAACGGAGGTATTTTATCGGAAATTTTTTGCTCGTGGGGTACCCAACAGCGAATTATAGTGGAAATTTTTTGACGTTTACAATAACAGAACATTTTTGACAGACTGGTTTTTATTTGTTTACATAATTTAGTTTTTATTCATTTTCTATCACTTGTAGTTACTCAAAACTTATGTAAAATTGAAGAATATACTATTTTCTATCTTGAAATGGTATTCCCATGCAACTACAATGAGTAGAACTTACGAATTTGAAAGCCTAAATAATTGCTGACAAAGCTATGGCGTGCTATTAATCTGTTCATGCAGCTTTGGATTTTCAAATGCAAATTTGGTGTGGAATTTTCTTACCGAATACCACGCGAAGTCAAATTAATATCCGGAAATTTTTTTTTGATCATGAATATTTTTAGAAAATTTCCGGAAATAATTTGACCTCTAGTGGTATTACTAGTGAAAATACAGAAAACAACATTGTTAGTCGGTGTTATAGAACTGAGGCGTGCAGGATGCTAAATTTTATACAGTATTGTGATGATACCCTTTCTCGCATAGTACCTCAATTTAATAATATTATTTTAACTGGTGATATCAATGTTGATCAGCTAGTAGATAATCAAATAAATTATTGTTTTCAGTCTTATAATTTTGTTCAATTAGTAGCGGAACCTACGCGCATAACTAAAGGCGGAGACAGATATCCGCGCCGCGAACTCCGCGCCGTGTGAGCGCCGCGCGTTCGAACCAGAGGAAACTTACGAACGTTTAGTAATTGTAGATAATGATGTCTCTGTCCTGTAGTACTTCTACTACATCTTATTTTGGTATTGTTCTGAAACTATTTTCTTGTGGCATCTTATGAAATTTACTATTTTATGTGGAATAAGCCACAGTTTGAGTTTGAATCAAGTTTAATCATGAACGCGCGGCGCTCACACGGCGCGGTTATTGTTCGTTAAAATTTTTCATTTTGACGAACCAGAGGAAACTTACGAACGTTTAGTAATTGTAGATAATCATGTCTCTGTCCTGTAGTACTTCTACTACATCTTATTTTGGTATTGTTCTGAAACTATTTTCTTGTGGCATCTTATGAAATTTACTATTTTATGTGGAATAAGCCACAGTTTGAGTTTGAATCAAGTTTAATCATGAACGCGCGGCGCTCACACGGCGCGGTTATTGTTCGTTAAAATTTTTCATTTTGACGAACCAGAGGAAACTTACGAACGTTTAGTAATTGTAGATAATCATGTCTCTGTCCTGTAGTACTTCTACTACATCTTATTTTGGTATTGTTCTGAAACTATTTTCTTGTGGCATCTTATGAAATTTACTATTTTATGTGGAATAAGCCACAGTTTGAGTTTGAATCAAGTTTATTTGACGTTCCAAATAAACAGTAAAAATATCTCTAATAAAATATTTCAAACGTTTCGTGTTGATTTTGAGAGTAAACTAAATGTACGAATAAATGTTTACCTTGTCGGGATCAAATCATGAGGTTTTTTTCCTCATTATTTACTATGGGAATACTAACAGAAGATTTCACTGTAATCATCATATTTCTAATATTCTCTGATTTTCTTTCTTCTGATTTTCGGATATTCTTAAGTTAAAGTTGATTTCATGTAATCGAATGAACTTATCATCTTCCAATAAAGTCAACCCTTTCGCGTTTTTGATCTCCTGATATAAAATCGTAAAAATTGTCGAATTTTAAGCGAAAGGCCATACGGGCGATAATTTACGGCGCCGTAAGAGCAGTAAACCTGACATTGGTTGACTAACTATGTATGTATTTACTTCATCTACAATTGGTTAGTCAACCAATGCCTCGTCAGGTTTACTGCTCTTAAGGCTCCGTAAATTATCGCCCGTATGGCCTTTCGCTAAGCGATTGTTTCAGTCCTGAACATTTCAGGGATTAGATACCTTTTTCGCTTTCCAGCGACACAATTATTATAATATATCTGCTTGTTCCTACAACCAGAAACAAAATTAGAGAACTATAGGTTCTTCCAAGTTGTGCGTTATCTTTTTCGCTTTCCGGTGATACAATTCTAATGTATCTGCTTGTTTCAACTGCGTAGCTTCACCAGAAACGAAGTTAGAAAACTATAGGTTCTTTCAAGCCGTGTGTTAACTTTTTCACTTTCCGGTGACACAGTTGTAATATACAGGGTGGGACATTAGTATGACAAAGTCCAATTACTCGTTTGTCGTAAGAGATACGAAAAAAAGTTATTTAGGTAAAAGTTGGGGCACTGATAGGACCATAATTTAAAAATATTTTCAAATATAGAGGGGCGTGCGTATTGACAGGGTGACACAAACTTATGTTTTTTTAAATGGAACACCCTGTATATTTTTAAATTTTTGGATTCTCCTCAATGTTTCCATTCTTAAAATATATAGTTTTGTAATATTATACTAGGTAGTTTAAAAGATAATTACGATTTTTTGTTAATTTCGTAGCAATATTTACACCCTGTAGAATTGTAGTGATTTGACATCAAATTTTTATTTTACGTTCAAACGATTTTTAATATAGTCTAATATTGTTAAACATTAACAGTATAGCAAAATGTTAAATTTTAGTATACAGGGTTGGTCGAAACTCGGAATGAGTATTTTCTTAGTTTTCTTAAAATGGAACACCCTGTATTTTAGTATTGTAATGAAATTATATTTTACGGTACTTTTTTATTTTTTAAGAATTCCCTATACCTAAGTGCTTTAATTTGTAAGTTATTCGTGATTCTTTAAGCCAAACATTAATTGCAAGAAAAATTACGTGAAATTTTATTAGGTGGCCGTGAAAATATTCAATCAAAAATAATTTTTCGAAAAAAAATACATCATAATCTGGCCTAATCCTTAATTTATTAATATTGGATGAGATATCCAAATAAATTCGTAGTTAAGATTGTTGGTACGCAAAATATTAATAAAAACATACAATATTCTACCTAGTCGGCTATGACACTAAAAATACTTGTGATATGTGTGCTATGACTTGTAAAGATATTATACTATTTTTATAGTTCCAGTTGCTTTGTTACCATTACTAATATGAATTTTTCTAACGAGGAACTGATTAATAAGATTTTTGTGCTAGTGGAGTATAACAAAAATGTGCTACTAGCAATAATAATTTTCATCAGAAATTTCCTGATAGACGACAACTAAGAAAAGAAACGTTTAAAAATATACTAGAACGGTTTCAACGGACTGCGACACTTAGATTATGATAAATCTGATCGAACAAAAACTATTGTAAGTGAAGAAAACAGGAATTAAATGTAATCCTTAGTGTCACTGAGGATCTGCATATTAGTACAACCGTTCTTACAATCTAAGTATCTAGTCTGTTGAAACCGTTTTAGTATACTTTCAAACGATTCTCTTTTTGGTTGTCGTCTATCAGGGAATTGCCGATGATAAATTTTTATTTCAAGTAGCTCATTTTTGTTATACTCTCCTAGCACAAAGCCATTTTAATCAGTTCCTTATTAGAAAAATTAATATTAGTAATGGTAACAAATCAACTGGAACTAAGTATAATGTCAAATGTTTAAGCAAAATTTGTGTCATAGCCAACTAGGGAGAATTTTGTATGTTTGATTAATATTTTAAGTACCAATAAAACCTTAACTACGAATGTATTTGGATATCTCATCCAACAGTAATAAATGAAGGATCAGGCTAGATTATTATGTATTTTTTTTTCGAAAAATTATTTTTGATTGGATATTTTCACGGCCTCCAATAAAATTTCACGTAAATTTTTTTGCAATTAATGTTTGGCTTAAAGAATCACGAATAACTTACAAATTAAAGCAGTTAGGTATAGAGAATGCTTAAGAAATAAAAAAAAGTACCATAAAATATCATTTCATAATACTAAAATACAGGGTATTAAATTTAAGAAAACTCAGAAAATACTCATTCCGAGTTTCTCATTTCTCAGAAAATTTGATGTCAAATCACTACAATTCTACAGGGTGTAGATGTTGCTACGAAATTAACAAAAAAACGTAAATAACTTTTAAACTACCTCGTATAATATAACAAAACCATACATTTTAAGAAAGGAAACATTGAGGAGAATCAAAAAATGTAAAAATATACAGGGTGTTCCATTAAAAAAAAACATAAGTTTGTGTCACCCTATCAATACGGGTGGCCCCGTATATTTGAAAATATTTTTAAATTATGGCACTATGTGTGCCCCAACTTTAACCTAAATAACTTTTTTTCGTATCTCTTACAACAAACGAGTAATTGGACTTTGTCACACTAATGCCCCACCCTGTATCTGCTTGTTTCAACTGCGTTGCTTCACCAGAAACGAAGTTAGAAAACTATAGGTTCTTCCAAGTTGTGCGTTACCTTTTTCGCTTTCCGGTGACACAATTATAATATATCTGCTTGTTCCAACTCCGTTGCTTCACCAGAAGCGAAGTTAGAAAACTATAGGCTCTTCCAAGTTGTGCGTTAACTTTTTCGCTTTCCGGTGACCCAATTATAATATATCTGCTTGTTTCAACTGCGTTGCTTCACCAGACACCGACAGAAGCTAGATCGTGGTGCGCCGTGTTCGTGCCGTTTGTGCGCCACTTGAAAACAGGTACTAATCTGACGAATATGTTGCGCGCGAGCGGCTCGCACACCGAGCAGAGCGCATATGTATACCTGCCTTTTTACAGTTCACAAACATTGCTCGATGTTATTTATACAAATAAAAGTGAACTCATTAGACATTCAGGCGTTTTAGATCATGAACTATCTGACCATAGAGCAGTGTACTGTGAATTTGATTTAGATATTAATCACAAAACAAACTTTTTAAAGATATATAGAAATTACAAAAACTTTTCAATATCTTGTTTTAACGCAGATCTGGAAAAAATGTAATGGGATAATATACTGTACGAAAATTTTATAGATAATAAAATTCGAATTTTCAATGACATGTTAGTTTCGCTGTTTGACAAACATGCTCCCTATGTTGAATCAAGAATTACAAAACCAGCTGCTCCGTGGCTAACACCCGCAATATAGAATATGATGAAAACTCGTAATGCTGCTTTAGTCAAATATAAGAAAACTAGAAACGTCTTAGACTATAGTTACTATAAAGACCTTCGAAACGCGGTTACTAACGCAGTCCGTCTGGAGAAGAGTGGTTATTTAAATTATCGGTCTGCTAAGCAGACTCTGCTTCTTCGAATAAAGAAGATCTTTGGAAAGCGATGAGGTTATTCAAAATTGTAAATAAACCAGTTATAGAGATCCCTCAGGAGCTTAAAGACCCTATCTCTATAAATAATTATTTTACATCTGTTTTTAGCCCTGTATATTGTTGTCCTGAGACAACCCAATGGTATCAGTCAAATATTTTCAACCCAGATATTATTTTCTCGTTTAAAATGGCCACTATTGATGAAATTAAATCACTAATATTAGGGTTAAAATCGGACGCTGTTGGATGTGATAATATTTCTGCAAAGATGCTACAACTCTCCCTTTCCATTACTGCTCCATATATTACGCACATTATAAATTGTTGTTTGGATGTAGGTTATTTTCCGGACATTTGGAAATACGCTTTGGTAAAACCACTACCCAAATCAAATAAACCTGAATCACTTAATGATCTTCGCCCAATAATAAGCATTCTACCGGGACTGTCAAAAATTTTAGAAAAGGTTATTTATAAACAGATATACGATTATATTTTTAAAAATAATGTAGTTACGTGTATACAATCAGGCTTTAGAAAAGAGTTTAGTACAACGACCCTGCTTCTTGACTTAACAGATAATATACTTCGATCATTTGATGAAGAAAAAGCAACCTCAGTCATCTCGCTTGATTTTTCTAAAGCCTTTGAAACTATTGATCAGGCTCTTCTGTGTGCTAAATTGAAATATTTTGGATTTGATGATACCTCCTTACAGTTTTTCAAATTTTATTTGGTAAATCGTTATCAAAAGGTCATAATCGATAATAATTCATCAGAATTTGCATCTGTCACTTCAAGGGTGCCACAAGGTTCGGTTCTTGGTCCTCTTCTTTTTTCAATATATATTTCCGACCTGTATAAATCTTTAAATAATTTGAAGTTGCACTCTTTTGCAGACGACACACAACTTTATTTCTCTTTTAAACCTAACTCTGTTAATAAAGCGTCACAAAAAATAAATCAGGATTTGGAATCTATTTGTACTTATTCCACTAGACATAATCTTAAACTAAATGCAAAAAAATGTAACTCTTTGTTATATTGTTCAAAAAATTATAAAGCCACTGTTCAGGATAACTTAAAACTAATAGTTACAGGAACTTAAAAGTCATATATGACTGTACGCTACGATTTCAAGAGCATGCCACCCTTTTAGTAAAAAACTGCTATTTAGTTATGCGTCAACTGCATAGAAGTAGAGGTATTTTCAACTTTAAATTGCGTAAGTTACTTTGTGAAACTATGGTAATGTCAATTCTTAATTATGGGCTCTTGGTATTTTATCCTTGCTTAGATCAAGTTACGAAATTAAGGTTGCAAAAAATTCAAAATAATTGCTGCAGATTTGTCTTTGGCATAAGAAAATACGATCGTTTATCATGCAAAATAAAAGAACTTCAATGGTTAACCATAGATAATTTATACAAATATCACCTCGCCTCTTTGATATATTATCGAATTATTTCGTCGTCAAATCCTATTTATTTAAGGAACAAATTAGTATTTCGTGGAGAGGCTCATAATCTGGATCTGAGATATCCAGATCCTAGTCTTATGCCTTATGCTGCCAAGATATAGACTAGCTATTTTCCAGAGATCGTTTACTTACAATGCTGTTTTAGTGTTTAATAGTTTAACAATAAATTTAAGAGGTAAATCTCTTGAATTCATGAAGCAGCATTATAAGAAATTTTTACTACAATCGCAGTAACGTTATTATTATTAAATAGTATATTGTTGTCGTTATTGTTACCATTATTTTTATTTTTATTTATCATTCTTATCATTTATCACATAACATCACAAATTATTTTCTTTATATTATTTTTCTAGTAGCCACATGACTATTTCTATCATTTCAGTATTATATTATTATTTTTATGTCGAATTATAAATTACTTTACATTCTAAACTAACTTTGTAAACTTGAGGTTAAGTGGAGTAGCTCTAGCTAGACTTCGCCTCATGTATCTCGTGTTTGTAAATTTTTACAGACTAAATAAAGGCAAATTATTATTATTTAGATTTAGCCATACGGCTCACACTCCCTCTAAGGGGAAAATTGACTCATCCCAGATACCTAAGGTATCAAAAGGATTGAGCTCTGGTGGGACCCTTTCCGTGTTATCGAGCCCTAGGTGACTTGGTATGCAGGTGTATCTCCCAAAAATTTTCGTACACATCTGGCCGTTGCGAGTAGTACTGCTTTCTGCATGGTCTTATAAAGATGTTCATTAAGACCCAGCTTTTTTATGCTTTCGAGGAGGGTCTTCGGAATGAATCCAGTAGTAGACATAATAATCGGTATCGTCTGGGTACTTTGCATTCTCCATTGTCTCCGTATTTGAATTTCCAGATCTCTGTACTTGGCGATCTTTTCAGTAAATTTAGTACGTAGATTATTGTTGTTAGGAATCGCCACATCAATGAGGGTTGTTTGTCTCGTTAATTTATTGACTAATACGAGATCTGGTCTATTATGCGCCACTGTTTGGTCTGTGAGAACAGTGCGGTCCCAGTATAGCTTGTAGTTGCCATCCTCAAGCATACTCTCAGGGACGTATTGATAATATGGGAGATGGTCGGTTTGAAGAAGTCCCAGCTTGATAGCTATCTCCTGATGAAGGATTTTTCCCACTGCGTCATGCCGTTCCTTGTACTCAGTTGCAGCAAATGCCTGGCAGCCCCCTGTAAGATGTTGGATGGTTTCTTGGGCTTGACATCCATATCGGCATCTGTCGTTTTGAACATGAGGGTCTTTGATGATATATTTCAGGCAATTTCTGGTTGGTATAACCTGATCCTGAATGGCCAGTAATGAACCTTCCGTTTCAGGGAACATCTTTCCTGATGTCAACCAGTAGTTCGACGCTATATTGTCGACATAATCTTGGCTGACCTCATTGGGATGTCGCCCTTGCAGAGGTTTACCCATCCAGGCGCGCACTTTTTCGTCCTTAGTAAGGTGGTTTATGCGCAGTTCTGCTTCCCTCAGTTTTATCAGTGTTGTGTCATCTACTGCGCAGATAGCGCGATGTAGAGTAGATGTTTCAGCCTGCATCTGAAAATAAGATCTTAAATTAGCAATTTGTTTGTCTAATTGCTCACCTATATCATAAGTCCTCTTCCTCCTAAATTCCGCGGTAATGTCGTTCTTTCTACTGCACTTTTTGGATGGTGTTTTTGTGCCTTTGTGAGGTGCGTTCTTACTTTTCGCTGAAGATTTTCTATGTCCGTTTTTGTCCACTTAACAATGCCAAATGAATAGCTAAGCGCGGAACATGCGTAGGTGTTTAGTGCCTTAAACAAATTTCTACTATTAAGGTGTGAGCGAAGCAGCTGTTTTACCCTTCGCATAAACTCAGTAGTTATCTCTGTTTTCATTTGTTTATGGTCAATTCTCCGCGCTTGCTTTACTCCAAGATATTTATAGATATCGTTTTCACCCATGGCCTCGATGTTCTGGCCATTTTGCATATCGAATCCTCCGGGCTGTACTTTTCCTTTGACTATATTTAAAATACGGCACTTGTCTAGTCCGAAGTGCATGCTAATATCATTAGAAAAAGTTTCTACAGTTTTTAGCATCTCATATCGAGTTGGTTTCGAGTGGAAGCCATTAATTTCAAATCATCCATATCCAATAAATGATTAAGCTTCGCCACCACATTGTTGTTATTCTTGATGCTAAAACCTGCGTCTGTGGAGTTCAATAGCTGAGATAGTGGGTTCATAGCTAGACAGAACCACAGTGGACTCAACGAATCTCCTTGAAATAGGCCCCGGCTGATTGCGATATTTTCAGTTTCGATGTTATTCTCACCAGGTGTTTGAAGGTGAATTCTAGTCTTCCACTCCGTCATTATATGCTCTAAAAAGGTCACTATATTATCATCGACTTTATATATTCTCAATATATCTATAAGCCATTCATGCGGCACTGAATCAAAGGCCTTCTTGTAATCAATGAAGGCAGTAAAAAGATTCCTCTTTTTGGAATATGCCTGGTTAGAAATCACTAAGTCGATGATGAGTTGTTCTTTGCAACCCATGGAACCCTTAGCGCATCCTTTATTCTTCATCCTTATTATTATTATCCAGATTTAGCCATACGGCTCACACTCCCTCTGAGGGAAAAATTGACTCATCCCAGATACCTACGGTATCAAAAGGATTGAGCTCTGGTGGGACTCTTTCCGTGTTATCGAGCCCTAGGTGACTTGTAATGCAGGTGTATCTCCCAAAAATTTTCTTACACTTCTGGCCGTCGCAAGTAGTACAGCTTTCTGCATGGTCTTATAAATATGTTCATTGAGACCCAGCTTTTTTATGCTTTCGAGGAGGGTCTTCGGAATGACTCCAGTAGTAGACATAATAATAGGTATCGTCTGGGTACTTTGCATTCTCCATTGTCTCCGTATTTGAATTTCCAGATCTCTATACTTGGCGATCTTTTCAGTAAATTTACTACGTAGATTATTGTTGTTAGGTATCGCCACATCAATTAGTGTTGTTTGTCTTGTTAATTTATTAACTAGTACGAGATCTGGTCTATTATGTGCCACTGTTTGGTCTGTGAGCACACTGCGGTCCCAGTATAGCTTGTAGTTGCCATCCTCAAGCATACTCTCAGGAACGTATTGATAATATGGGAGATGGTCCGTTTGGAGAAGTCCCAGCTTGTTAGCTATCTCTTGATGAAGGATTTTTCCCACTGCGTCATGCCGTTCCTTGTATTCAGTTGCAGCAAATGCCTGGCAGCCCCCTGTAATATGTTGGATGGTTTCTTGGGCTTGACATCCATATCGGCATCTGTCGTTTTGAACCTGAGGGTCTTTGACGATATATTTCAGGTAATTTCTGGTTGGTATAACCTGATCCTGAATGGCCAGTAATGAACCCTCCGTTTCAGGGAACATCTTTCCTGATGTCAACCAATAGTTCGACGCTGTATTGTCGACATAGTCTTGGCTAACCTCATTGAGATGTCGCCCGTGCAGAGGTTTACCCATCCAGGTGCGCAGTTTTTCGTCCTTAGTAAGGTGGTTTATGCGCATTTCTGGTTCCCTAGTTTGATCGGTGTTGTGTCATCTACTGCGCAAATTGCGCGGTGTAGAGTAGATGTGTCAGCCTGCATCTGAAAATAAGTTCTTAAATTAGCAATCTGTTTATCTAATTGCTCACCTATATCCATAAGTCCTCTTCCTCCTAAATACCGGGGTAATGTCGTTCGTTCTACTGCACTTTTAGGGTGGTGTTTTTGTGCCTTTGTGAGGTGTGTTCGTACTTTTCGCTGAAGATTTTCTATATCCGTTTTTGTCCACTTAACAATACCAAATGAATAGCTAAGCGCGGAACAAGCGTAGGTGTTCAGTGCCTTAAACAAATTTTTACTGTTAAGCTGTGAACGAAGCAGTTGTTTTACCCTTCTTATAAACTCAGTTGTTATCTCAGTTTTCATTTGCTTATGGTCAATTTTCCGCGCCTGCTTTACTCCAAGATATTTGTACATATCGTTATCGCCCATGGCCTCGATGTTCTGGCGATTTTGCATATCGAATCCACCGGGCTGTACCTTTCCTCTGACTATATTCAAAACACGGCACTTGTCTAGACCGAACTGCATACTAATATCATTAGAGAATGTTTCTACAGTTTTTAGCATCTCTTCTAGGTGTTCTCGAGTGGAAGCCATTAATTTCAAATCATCCATATACAACAGATGATTGAGCTTCGCTACTACAGTATTATTGCTTTTAATGCTAAAACCTGAGTCAGTGGAGTTTAATAGTTGGGAAAGGGGGTTCAAAGCTAAACAGAACCACAGTGGACTCAACGAGTCTCCTTGAAACAGGCCCCGGTTGATTGCGATATTTTCGGTTTCGATATTGTTTTCACCAGGTATTTGGAGGTGAATTTTAGTCTTCCAATCTCTCATTATATGCCTTAAAAAGGTCACTATGTTATCATCGACTTTGTATATTTTCAATATATATATTAGCCATTCATGCGGTACTCAATCAAAGGCATTTTTATAGTCAATAAAAGCAGTAAAAAGGTTCCTTTTTTTAGTGAATGCCTGGTTAGAAATGACTGAGTCGATGATAAGCTGTTCTTTGCAACCCATGGAACCCTTAGCGCATCCTTTCTGTTGAGGCTCTATGATATTGTTTAGAGCACAGTGTTGGTAGATACGCCGGGTTACACAGGATGTGACCAATTTATACAAAGTTGGAAGACAAGTAATTGGGCGGTACTTGGATGGATCTTCGGTGTTATTTTGATCCTTGGGTATTAAATAAGTAGTTCCCTGAGTTAGAAATGATGGTAATTCCTGCGGATTAGAAATAACATGATTAATTAATGTTGATAAGCACTGATGAATACTCCAAAACTTTTTAAGCCAAAAGTTCTGAACTCCGTCTGGTCCAGGAGATTTCCAGTTATGAAGCTCTTTGATGACATTTGAGACTTCTTCAGTCGTGAATGGTTCGTAGTTAGCAGTGACGTAGTGGTGGCAGTTGTGCGTCGTATCTTCTATCCAGCCAGCATTGTTGTTAAGAGCAGCTGGTGTGGAAAGTTGATTTCCCCAAAACTCATGAATTTCTTCTTGGCTTGGGTAAGACACTTTCTACGGTGGAATTGAGTTTTCGGTAAAACGCCTTCTCAGAGTTCTCAAAAAGTGCATTGTCACATTTTCGGTTGTTACTAACTTTATACCTTCTTAATCGTCCTGAATAGACGGAGAGTTTTTGTTTTAATGTATCCAGACACTGTTGAGCTGTGTTATTTTCTGGATCGTATCTCGAGTGTCTTGCAGTGCTCCGCATTATTTCTTCAGCTCTCTTAATGACTTTTCTACTTGTTACACCTCTTATATATTCTGTGACTTGACCAATATCCCTACTTATTATTATCCAGATTTAGCCATACGGCTCACACTCCCTCTAAGGGGAAAATTGACTCATCCCAGATACCTACGGTATCAAAAGGATTGAGCTCTGGTGGGACTCTTTCCGTGTTATCGAGCCCTAGGTGACTTGGTATGCAGGTGTATCTCCCAAAAATTTTCGTACACATCTGGCCGTTGCGAGTAGTACTGCTTTCTGCATGGTCTTATAAAGATGTTCATTTTATTATTATTATCCAGATTTAGCCATACGGCTTACACGCCCTCTAAGGGTAAAATTGACTCATCCCAGATACCTACGGTATCAAAAGGATTGAGCTCTGGTGGGACTCTTTCCGTGTTATCGAGCCCTAGGTGACTTGGTATGCAGGTGTATCTCCCAAAAATTTTCGTACACATCTGGCTGTTGCGAGTAGTACAGCTTTCTGCATGGTCTTGTAAAGATGTTCATTTAGACCCAGCCTTTTTATGCTTTCGAGGAGGTTCTTCGGAATGACTCCAGTAGTAGATATAACAATAGGTATCGTCTGGGTACTTTGCATTCTCCATTGCCTTCGTATTTGAATTTCTAGATCTCTGTACTTGGCGATCTTTTCAGTGAATTTACTACGTAGATTATTGTTGTTAGGTATCGCCACATCAATTAGTGTTGTTTGTCTTGTTAATTTATTAACTAGTACGAGATCTGGTCTATTATGTGCCACTGTTTGATCTGTGAGCACAGTGCGGTCCCAGTATAGCTTGTAGTTGCCATCCTCAAGCATACTCTCAGGGACGTATTGATAATACGGAATATGGTCCGTTTGGAGAAGTCCCAGCTTGATAGCTATCTCTTGATGAAGGATTTTTCCCACTGCGTCATGCCGTTCCTTGTATTCAGTTGCAGCAAATGCCTGGCAGCCCCCTGTAAGATGTTGGATGGTTTCTTGGGCTTGACATCCATATCGGCATCTGTCGTTTTGAACCTGAGGGTCTTTGATGATATATTTCAGGTAGTTTCTGGTTGGTATAACCTGATCCTGAATGGCCAGTAATGAACCCTCCGTTTCAGGGAACATCTTTCCTGATGTCAACCAGTAGTTCGACGCTATATTGTCGACATAATCTTGGCTGACCTCATTGGGATGTCGCCCGTGCAAAGGTTTACCCATCCAGGCGCGCACTTTTTCGTCCTTAGTAAGGTGGTTTATGCGCAGTTCTGCTTCCCTCAGTTTGATCGGTGTTGTGTCATCTACTGCGCAGATAGCGCGATGTAGAGTAGATGTCTCAGCCTGCATCTGAAAATAAGTTCTTAAATTAGCAATTTGTTTATCTAATTGCTCACCTATATCCATAAGTCCTCTTCCTCCTAAATACCGGGGTAATGTCGTTCGTTCTACTGCACTTTTAGGGTGGTGTTTTTGTGCCTTTGTGAGGTGTGTTCGTACTTTTCGCTGAAGATTTTCTATATCCGTTTTTGTCCACTTAACAATACCAAATGAATAGCTAAGCGCGGAACAAGCGTAGGTGTTTAGTGCCTTAAACAAATTTTTACTGTTAAGCTGTGAACGAAGCAGCTGTTTTACCCTTCTTATAAACTCAGTAGTTATCTCAGTTTTCATTTGCTTATGGTCAATTTTCCGCGCCTGCTTTACTCCAAGATATTTGTACATATCGTTGTCGCCCATGGCCTCGATGTTCTGGCCATTTTGCATATCGAATCCACCGGGCTGTACCTTTCCTCTGACTATATTCAAAACACGGCACTTGTCTAGACCGAACTGCATACTAATATCATTAGAAAATGTTTCTACAGTTTTTAGCATCTCTTCTAGGTGTTCTCGAGTGGAAGCCATTAATTTCAAATCATCCATATACAACAGATGATTGAGCTTCGCTACCACAGTATTATTGCTTTTAATGCTAAAACCTGAGTCAGTGGAGTTTAATAGCTGGGAAAGGGGGTTCAAAGCTAAACAGAACCACAATGGACTCAACGAGTCTCCTTGAAATAGGCCCCGGTTGATTGCGATATTTTCGGTTTCGATATTGTTTTCACCAGGTATTTGGAGGTGAATTTTAGTCTTCCAATCTCTCATTATATGCCTTAAAAAGGTCACTATGTTATCATCTACTTTGTATATTTTCAATATATCTATTAGCCATTCATGCGGTACTGAATCAAAGGCCTTTTTATAGTCAATAAATGCAGTAAAAAGGTTCCTTTTTTTGGTGAATGCCTGGTTAGAAATGACTGAGTCGATGATAAGCTGTTCTTTGCAACCCATGGAACCCTTAGCGCATCCTTTCTGTTGAGGCTCTATGATATTGTTTAGAGCACAGTGTTGGTAGATACGCCGGGTTACACAGGATGTGACCAATTTATACAAAGTTGGAAGACAAGTAATTGGGCGGTACTTGGATGGATCTTGGGTGTTATTTTGATCCTTGGGTATTAAATAAGTAGTTCCCTGAGTTAGAAATGATGGTAATTCCTGCGGATTAGAAATAACATGATTAATTAATGTTGATAAGCACTCATGAATACTCCAAAACTTTTTAAGCCAGAAGTTCTGAACTCCGTCTGGTCCAGGAGATTTCCAGTTATGAAGCTCTTTGATGACATTTGAGACTTCTTCAGTCGTGAATGGTTCGTAGTTAGCAGTGACGTAGTGGTGACAGTTGCGCGTCGTATCTTCTATCCAGCCAGCATTGTTGTTAAAAGCAGCTGGTGTGGAAAGTTGATTTCCCCAAAACTCATGAATTTCTTCTTGGTTTGGGTAAGACTTGTCGACACTTTCTACGGTGGAATTGAGTTTTCGGTAGAACGCCTTCTCAGAGTTCTCAAAAAGTGCATTGTCACATTTTCGGTTGTTACTAACTTTATACCTTCTTAATCGTCCTGAATAGACGGAGAGTTTTTGTTTTAATGTATCCAGACACTGTTGGGCTGTGTTATTTTCTGGATCGTATCTCGAGTGTCTTGCAGTGCTCCGCATTATTTCTTCCGCTCTTTTAATGACTTTTCTACTTGTAACACCTCTTATATATTCTGTGACTTGACCAATATCCCTACGCAGTAATTCAATTTTTCCGAGAAGTCTTTTTTCCCAGGGTGCAATTCTGTTACCAGTCCTTCCGTTATTAGTACCCCGTCGTGTTCTGATCTTAACGCCCATTACATTGGCAATTGCTGTAGCTGCACAGTAGATTAGCATATGCAGATACTCCAATGTGTGGGCTTCTACGACATAATTGGGTAGGACTTCAGTATTCACAATTTGTAACAGGGCACCTAGTTTCTTACAAGAGTTTATTCGTGGTAGCGGTGGTCTGCTAAGTGGATTTGTTCCATTAAACTCTTGTACGGCACGAGCCATTTCGTTCTCTAGACTATCGCGCAACTCGTTGTTTTCCTGCTGTGTATTGTCAGGTTGAGTTTCTGGTATGGGAATCTCAGGAATCTGCTCATCAAGGATTTCATTAGGAACTTGATCTAAAACTAGCTCTTGGTTATTAATCTCCCGTTCGACTTCGCTTTTGATCGTATTGCGTCTAGTCTCTGGGATAAGGTTGTTTCTTACGATTACCCGGTATTGATCTGATACTCTTTGCTCCGATACTTGAATATCTGGGTACTCCCTGCAAAATTCGGCATACAGCTGTTGTCTGTAGCCGATCGTTTCTTGACCGAGGTTTGTCACCTTATAATAGATGCGCAAAATGCTTTCGTTAATGGACACAGTCCATTTCATGCGCTGCCTCGGTCGTCCCGCTTGAGTGAGCGCCGGCTGATGTTCCGGCGCAGCACCTTCAGCGAGTGGAGCTCTTGCTGTTGTTTGGCTCGCTTGTGGTTGTTGTTGGGCTGTAGCTGTTTGTGTGACAGGGGCCCGCCTCCTCAACACCCTGCCACCGACGTCCCGCATGCTGTCACGTCCAGCGTCGGCTCCAGACGTGCCCTGGCGATCCCCAGGCAGCGGCCCTAAACATAAACTATTAGTCTCCATTCTCATGGGTGTGCATTTTATACCTACTGCCAGGTGTCAGTTTTTGTTCCACGGCAAGTATTCCTGCTACTCTCTGGGTATTGGCGCTACGAATACCCAGAAAGCATCCCCCATTCGCAGGGGGCCGCGCCTGATAGAAGAACTGACATAAAACTCCCACAGGCGTGGGATTATTATTATTGTTATTATTATTATTATTATTATTATTATTATATTTTATTAAAATAAACTAGCTGCTCTTGCAAAACTGGTTGCACCGAGTACTTGTTAGTACAGAGATATAAATAGTTTATGGATTTTCTCTATTATCTATTTTGGAGTTTCTTTTTTAAATCTGTATGTACTCTTTGCGTACGTTACGGATATGTTTTTTGTTAATAAAGTGGTTATTAAATTAACTATGTAAATTGTGTAAACAATATTTGGAAATTCTTTTACGATATTGTTAGGATAACTTTGTTGGCAATCATAGGAGTGCATCATATGCACTTGACTCTACAATAACTTATAATAAATAGGTAACTGATAATTGTTACTTTTTTCATAAAAATACAAGTATTCCTAGATAAATCTCCTTTAATTTTATTTTAATACTCTTTTAATCATACCAAAATGTATGAAATATCTTAATTATGATTAAGCTTAAAGCATATGCTTTCCTGACGAGAACAAAAGAGTTCGAAATGGTCCATAGAAAGATGGTAATGATCTCTGAATCGAAATTAAATATAATGCCTTTTATTTACCCACGGTTTTACTCACGTATCGAGTACTAGGAAGCAGATTTGTTGATCTTTACCTTGGTGAATTGATATGTTGTGGAGTGCAACTATGTAGACTCCCCATGTCTCTACATTCATCACCCTTTTCCTTGCAATTTTTGGAAGGATGGGGAATAGGTATAAGAGAGAATCTGCTTCCGAACCAAGAAATCCAAAGAT
The DNA here is from genome assembly GCF_917563875.1 of Diabrotica virgifera virgifera. Lineage (NCBI taxonomy): Eukaryota > Metazoa > Arthropoda > Insecta > Coleoptera > Chrysomelidae > Diabrotica > Diabrotica virgifera. The sequence continues at coordinate 141,548,128 of NC_065444.1, read as the reverse complement.
TTTATTATTTTAAACATTTATTTGTTTAAAGATGGAGTCTTTTGGGTTTCGACAGTTTATCTTAATTTTTGTTTTTTTGCAATCTTAAAATTATAACTTTCAATGTTGTAAGATACAATTAATTATTACAATATTGTAGAGTTAAACCGTCGTGTAGAGTTAAACACTTACCGTCGAGTTAAAAAATCTCTTAATTTTAATTTATTTTTTGAAAGAATAAAGAAAACTAACGAATTATTTATTAATATTGAAACTTATGGTACAATTTGTTAAATTATTTAATGAAATCCCACTTGTTTGGGCTGTGGTTTCGCTTCTAACAGAAACTCCTGCAGAATCGCATACATTAGTAGTATCCAACATTTTTTCTCTTCAAATACCCGATCAAAGTTGAAAACTTGGAAATATCAATGCCATCATAAAGAAAAACGGTGGATTTAATCATTGAATATTCTGCCCAGAGGCTTCCAGGAGCTTTCAACTGCATATGTCTTTGAACGAAATATGCCAATAGAGTCTTTTCTTCGATTCTTAAATTCTTAAACGGATTTTGGATTTTTCGGGAATAATTGCGGAACACCCTTCTTCCCAAGCCCGTTCAGTTTCTTCAAATTCACTTTCGCTCATATTTTAATTTATAATAATCAAAATTGTACTTAAAATTATTGACAACTAAATAAAAACTCAATTCTCCATTGTTGTTAGGCACCCTAGTTACTACCTAACAACCAAAGTATCTATCTTGATAAAATGAATGAAACTAGTCAATATGACGAAAATGTTTTTTTTTTCTTCCTTATTGGCTTTGGATTACTTGATCCATTCAGCCACGATAGATAATAAATTACTGTTTGCTACAATATTCCAAATATAATACATTGCATTATATAATACATTAGGTACATGTGCGCACATATAATACTTATGCACGCACATACATACATACATATGTAGAAGTGGAAACATTTAATTGACCAATAGGTATACTCCTCATTCATGGCCCTAACCAACTTAAATTAATTTACAAATAATTAAATCGACAAAAAAAAATTACATGCTAATACTAAATACTAATACTAAATGCTAATACATATATGTTTTTTTTTACACAGCGATAAGGCTTCAACCCGGATCAACCCCGCGGAGGTTTACACCCTCTTTGTGTTTTTAATTTTTTTTTCTCTTTTTTATTTTTTTATAATTTATTATACTTTTTTTTATTTATTTATTTATTTATTTATTTATTTTTTTTATTAATAAGATTTAATTTTTTTTTATACATTTTTTTGTATACATATTTTTTTGACGAAAATGTTTAATTTTATAATTTATAATGGTATCAATCGTGCAAAAAACGTTTTTGCACGATTGATCATTTTTGACTGTTTACCGTGACAGATTTTACGTCAGTAGGTGACATTTACTAGCAACTCGACGGTAAGTAATCCAACTCGACGGTAGTACTCCAACTCTTTTATCAACTCAAGAAAATTTCTGAAAATAATTTTGTTCTTTTTATCCTCTCTCTAATTTTGTTACATTTCATTTTTCGGTTATCTAGTAGCATGTTTATCAAGAAATAAAACCTAGTTTATTTGAGATTTTTTATTTTCAATTCAATATTACATATAAGCCAATTTTAGATTTAGGAATAATTGAATAGGATTAGTATATCATAATTACAGGGTGTAACAAAAATACAGGCCATAAATTTAATCGCATATTCTGGGACCAAAAATAGTTCGATTGAACCTAACTTACCTTAGTATAAATATGCACATAAAAAAGTTACAGCCCTTTGAAGTTACAAAATGAAAATCGATTTTGTCCAATATATCGAAAATTTCTAGAGATTTTTTATTGAAAATAGACATGTGGTATTTTTATGACAGGAGCACTTACAAAAAAATTATAGTCAAATTTTGACACCTCATAAAAATTTTATGAGGGTTTTGTTCCTTTAAACCCCCCCCCCCCAAACTTTTGTGTACGTTCCAATTAAATTATTATTGTGGTACCATTAGTTAAACAAAATGTTTTTAAAACTTTTTTGCCTTCCAGTACTTTTTCGAAAAATCAGTTTTTATTGAGATATTTTGAATATTAGTCAAATCCACCACATATTTTTGTATATGGCTAAGTACGATTATGGAGACGTGGTAATCGTATGAAAATTTATTTATAATTTACATTTTTAGGTATATTTTGAACCATATTAAAAAGAAGCCACATCTTGATAAAAGGTGCCTTATCGAAAAAATACTAAGAGACAAAAAAGTTTTAGAAACATTGTGTTTAACTAATGGTACCGCAGTAATAGTTTAATTGGAACGTACACAAACATTTGGGGGTGTAAAGAAACAAAACCCCCATAAAATTTTTATGTAAACATATTAAAAAAGAAGCCGCAAGTTGATAAAAACTGCCTTATCGAAAAAATACTAAGAGGCAAAAAAGTTTTAAAAACAGTGAGTTTAACTAATGGTACCACAATAATAATTTAATTGGAACGTACACAAAAGTTTGGGGGGTTTAAGGGAACAAAACCAAAGTGAATTACTTACCGTCGAGTTAAAAAATCTCTTAATTTTAATTTATTTTTTGAAAGAATAAAGAAAACTAACGAATTATTTATTAATATTGAAACTTCTTAGGCCTATAGCCTACATTTTTTCTCTTCAAATACGCGATCAAAGTTGAAAACTTGGAAATATCAATGCCATCATAAAGAAAAACGGTGGATTTAATCATTGAATATTCTGCCCAGAGGCTTCCAGGAGCTTTCAACTGCATATGTCTTTGAACGAAATATGCCAATAGAGTCTTTTCTTCGATTCTTAAATTCTTGCCTTCGCACCATTTTTTAAAACTTTGTAGGTATTTTGATAACGGATTTTGGATTTTTCGGGAATAATTGCGGAACACCCTTCTTCCCAAGCCCGTTCAATTTCTTCAAATTCACTTTCGTTCATATTTTAATTTATAATAATCAAAATTGTACTTAAAATTATTGACAACTAAATAAAAACTCAATTCTCCATTGTTGTTATGCACCCTAGTTACTACCTAACAACCAAAGTATCTATCTTGATAAAATGAATGAAACTAGTCAATATGACGAAAATGTTTAATTTTATAATTTATAATGGTATCAATCGTGCAAAAAACGTTATAAACATGTCGAACGTTAAGGGTAACCGATCTCAGACAATAATTGGAGTCGTCGCTCCGCTCCTCCTCCAAACAATTGTCTTCGATCGGTATAAAACCCTTACCGTTCTCCATACTTAATATACTATATAAGCATGTCGAACGTTAAGGGTAACCGATCTCAGACAATAATTGGAGTCGTCGCTCCGCTCCTCCTCCAAACAATTGTCTTCGATCGGTATAAAACCCTTACCGTTCTCCATACTTAATATACTATTATCAGTTTCTAACTCTCAAATTTGTTTAAAACGCTTTACTTTTTAGTAATAGACGAAAAAAGCGAAAATTTAGCGACTAAATTGTATGCACTGACTATGGGTCTTAGGTGTACATTGTACATTGGCTTATGGATTTTTGGAAAGCCGTATATTTTTGGAATTCGGGATGAGTTTTCTCTGGGTGTAAGAAATTTTTTGATGTCTGGAGGTAGAGTGGACTTTATTTTCAATTGGAAGGGTGTAATAACTGCGTATTAGAATATAGTTCTTAATTCCAAACAACTTTTCATAATGACCATTTTCAATATTGTGAAAAATAAAGCTACATTACTAAAATTTTGTTAAAAACTTTGACTTTTCTTATAAAATATTGGTTAATTTCAGCTCTTAATGTTGTTAATTAACGTAACAGTGATTTATTAAAAAAAGGGGCCATCTCAGCCCCCAAGTGTCGTATGACCAAAATTTTTTTAAAGTTGTGTAGGTATTTTAACCACCTTTCCGTATTTTTTATTGCCATTTAATTTGATCTAATTTCTACGGAGTTATATTGTTTATAAGCTTAAAAGGTGTTATTTGTTAACAATTAATTTTGTGTACATAAATGTAGTGTTTTTTTACATTTTTTTCATAGGCTATTAGTATACATCTTAACGAAGGAAATGAACACCAGTTTACTGAGATCCATTCAGCCACATTAACTGGACCAGCCTCAGAAATTAGCTCGTTTTTCAAAACAAATTCAATTTCGCAAAATTTATTTAACAAATCTGGACCATTTTTTGCACACCATTCAAACACCATAATACCCTCAAGTTTAGGTATATTTAAACAAATTTTAATAAACGATAAAATTGTTATTAACAATATTCAAAAACAGCAATTTTGTCGTCCGTTTTGCAATAACGTTTTTTTTTTATTAACCGATTTTCATTTAGCGTATTTCATTCGATGTATCTTTTTTTTTTTGAAAAAAGTTACATGTGGACGTCAATCTCTAAATAAATTATGAGCAAAAAACTAAGTTTGACGTTTTGATTGTTTAATTGATGAATCCCTATAGTCTTTGGTATATTATTATGGTAGTCTTGTTGTAATATCTCATACTACACATTTCAACTGTCAAACCCCGTCTTTACAGTTATGTCGGGTAAAAACCTAACTTGATTGGTATACTATTCAAAAACTGTGTCAAACACCAGTGTAAACAAAATGGTTTATACTTTTACACGAGACAGGAGATATTAATGTTATTACACAACTTTGTGACGTCACAAGTGTTCGCGCGCTTTTTCGATTGTTTGAAATGATATAAATGCACAGCAGATTTTAAATGTGTATTGCTTAGTTATTATAAGGTTTTTAAGCGTGAAATTTTGGAAATATTATTTTTAAACGAAACTGAACATTATTATGTAACAAAAGAAAAATGTGCAAGTTCCCTATTTTCCTACGTGTAAATTTGTGGCCCCCCCTCAAATGGGTCTATGTCGTAAACAGTATATTTGTTTAGCATGTTTTACTTTTTCTAACTTTTTTCATGGCTTTTTAATTATCGGTGGGTTTAGTGCCTATTTGCATTTCATTTATTCCCATATCTAAGTTAAATGAAGGACATTACCAAAAAATTATCAATGAGTCTTTACAAATCATGTTGACAATTATGTTAATTGCATAAACAGGAAAGTAGGGTAACCTTGATCGGTTTTATATAATCTGCCGATAAAATTTTGAAGATAATTAGCTGATAGATATACAGTATGTCCCTGTAAGTTGTATCCATATGGAAAACTTTTTTATTATTAGTTTTACGAAAAAAAGTTATTCTTCATAAAAAGCTCTGCATGGTCCAAAACCCATGTTTCAACCAACAGATATCAAATTTTATGAATATTATACGATGTATGTCAAAAAGTATAAATTTCACTCAAGAGTAAAGTAGCTTTATTTTTCACAATATTGAAAATTGCTATTATGAAAAGTTGTTTGGAATTAAAAACCATATTCTAATATGCAATTATACAGTGAGCACGTAAAGGTTGGAATAAATTCATTTTCTCGAGATCGGACGAGTTTGGAAAAAAATCCTGAAATAGGTCAATTTTTATTTTTAGATTACGACTTTTTGGCATATATATTATACTAGTGACGTCACCCATCTGGATGTGATGACGTCATCGATGATTTTTTTAAATGAAAATAGGGATCGTGTGATAGCTCATTTGAAAGGTAATTCAATTCTCTATTCAGTAATATAAACATTACCATAATTATTTATACAGGGTGCCCAAAAAAATTTTTTTTAATTAAATTTATTGACACAAAAAGAAGAATGTGTGTAATTTATTTAATTCAAAATGCATTTTACTGCTATCAGAAAACAGGAAAAAATGTTTATTTGGCAATTAAATATTGTTTTTTGCTTAAATTCAATATTAAAGCAGCCACCCACCAGCAGCCTCGTGACAGTTTGAACATTTAATCTAAGCGAAAAGCCATGATTATTTTTCAAATAAACATTTTTTTGTTTTCTGAGAACAGTAAAATGTATTTTCAAATAAATAAATTACATACAGTCTTCTTTTTATGTCAATAAATTTAATAAAAAAAATTTTTTTTTGGACACCCTGTATAAATAGGTATGTTAATGTTTATATTACTGAATAGAGAATTGAATTACCTTTCAAATGAGCTATCACACGACCCCTATTCTCATTTAAAAAAATCATCGATGACGTCATCACGCCCAGATGGGTGACGTCACTAGTATGATATATATGCCAAAAAGTCGTAATTTAAAAATACAAATTGACCTGTTTCAGGATTTTTTTCCAAAGTCGCCCAATCTCGAGAAAATGAATTTATTCCAACCTTTACCTGCTCACTGTATAGTTCCAATTGAAAACATTTTTTTTTGAAAAATTATGGATAACTAACATTATTATAAGTTATTTCAATTCTGATAACTCTTTTATTATTAAATTTACGAAAAAAAGTGATTCTTAATAAAAAGTTCTGCATGGTCTAAAACCTAAAATACAACCATCTTATATCAAATGTTATCAATTTTATACGAGGTATGTCAAAAACGATAAATTTAGATCAAAACTAAAGTACCTTTATAATTCAGAATAATTCAATTAGAAGGATATAATTACATACTGAAACATAGTTTTTAATTCTAAATAACTTTTCATTATAACAATTTTCGATATTGTCAAAAATAAAGGTATTTTACTCTTGAGCGAAATTCATATTTTTTGACATACCTTGTATAAAATGGATAAAATTTGACATAAGATGGTTGTATTTTAGAATTTACACCATGCAGAACTTTTTATTAAAATCACTTTTTTTAGTAAAATTAATAATAATAGAGTTATCAGAATTGACATAACAGTTGTCCATAATTTTTCAAAAAAATTTCTTCTTCAATTAGAAAGATGTAATTGCATATTAAAATATAGTTTTTAATTCCAAACAACTTTTCATTTACTCTTGAGTGAAATTCAAACTTTTTGACATACCTCGTATAATATTCATAAAATTTGATATCTGATGGTTGAATCTTAGGTTTTAGACCATGCAGAGCTTTTTATGAAGAATAACTTTTTCTCGTAAAACTAATAATAAAAAAGTTTTCCATATGGATACAACTTACAGGGACATACTGTATAAAATTTTGATACGCAATAAAATATTCAATCATAGCGTCATTTTAAAAATATAAAAACAAGGTAAGAATGAATCTTATGCACAGTGCTGCTTTGCCGAAAGAATATCCTATAAAACCTAACTAACAGCCCCGTTCACACTTGTGTGTCGGATCCGTATTTTAATCGGAGATTCCAGTGGTAACGCATTTCATATGGAGCTATTCACATTTATCCGACACCGATTTTTTGTTGGCGACGACAATAAAAAATGTGGGCTGTTTTGCGAGCCCTCGTCGCGCGGAAAAAATTGTGTCGGATCTCGCTAGCCTACGAATTAGTGATGTTGAAAAAGTAACTATTCGTTACAAAGTACTCGTTACTTACGAATACCGAAAGTAACGATTACTATACAGAGAGGCAAATCGTTACTTTGATTACTCCGATTACTTCGTACCAATCGTATCAGAACTAGTAACGACTATTGTATCTACTTTGATTACTCTGATTACTTCGTACCAATCGTAACAGAGCTAGTAACGACTATTGTATCTACTTTGATTACTTTGATTACTCTGATTGCTTCGTTACTTTGTACCAATCGTATCAGAGCGAGTAACGACTATTATATCTACTTTGATTACTTTGATTACTCTGATTACTTCGTACCAATCGTAACAGAGAGAGTAACGACTATTGTATCTACTTTGAATATTCTGATTACTTCGTACTTCGTGAAGGTCGTTATTATACCTATACAAATATACAAAATACCTACCTACTGAGAAATATCATTCTCGATATGATTACCGGTACTCAAATGCAAAAGTAACAAAAGTAATCATAGTAATCAAATCATTTTTATCCTTTAAACAGATCAGAGAAGGTCGTTTTTTTGTTATATCGGAATACCTACTGAGAAATACACCGGTACTCAAATACAAAAGTAACAAAAGTAATCATAGTAATCAAAGTAACGAATACTGTAAATGATTACTTTATACAAAATACCTACCTACTGAGAAATACGATTCTCGATAGGATTACCGGTATTCAAATACAAAAGTAACAAAAGTAATAATAGTAATCAAAGTAACGAATACTGTAAATCAGCGGTTCTCAATCTGTGGTACATGTACCACTGGTGGTACATATCACTATTTGAGATGGTACACAAAACACACAAAAAATTAAAATAGTAGTACTTAGTAAGTCTTGGTAATACAATCTAAACATATAGGTGGTACCAAAAATAATAAAAGAACTGTAGGTGGTACATGACTCAAAAAGTTTAAGAACCGCTGCTGTAAATGATTACTTTATACAAAATACCTACCTACTGAGAAATACGATTCTCGATATGATTACCGGTACTCAAATACAAAAGTAACAAAAGTAATCATAGTAATCAAAGTAACGAATACTGTAAATGATTACTTTATACAAAAGTAACGATTTGTAACGAATACTCGAAAGTAACTATAATCAACATCACTTGTATGAATAAGAATAGAGCTTTTTACATTTGTCGGGGGTCGGGACTAGTGATGCCACATAAAGTCAACAGAGAATTAGTGAGATTGGAAAAAATAAATGACGAGACTTCGCTAGAGTTAAATGATAAATAATTATGCAATACATAAATTACATACAATATATAATTTTAGATACGTTATATTGTCTTCTGTTTTCTGATGTGGAAGTAACATTATGTAATATCAGAGTCGGCGTTTTACTGTCAAATATTTAAATTGAATTAGAATACGTATCAACAATTTTAGTGAAGAACTGCATATTTATGTAAAAAGAGAGAAGATGTTATTGAATTGAATCCTCGTAATTGTTTATTCACCATATTTGTTCCCATAAATCAGATTATCAGATTTTTCTTAGAGAAGAGAATTATTTTAGTGTCAGCATCAGATATACAATTTTAGGATATTACTTATTTACTTTATAAAATATGCATACTATTGTGTATGTTTACTCTAGTTTTTAAATATCGTTTATAGTATAAATTTCAATGAATACACCTAAAGTTATCAACAACCCTTCAAAAACATAAATGTGGTATGAAGTACCACATCTGAGAAACTGAGAACCATAAAAAATAATAGGTAAACAAACATACACTAGCATCAAAATTAACGCACCACCTTAAAAATGGGACAATTTTGATGTCTCGTATTTCCTAAACCTGTTGTCCGATTTGAGTGATTTTTTTAGTATGTTATAGCTTTATTCTTTAAGAATATGGATGTAATAATATTGTTGCTAAACAGGTAACTGTCATTGTATACCGGGTGTAACAATGATAGTATGTTTTCTTCTCAAAGTTTGGAACACCCTGTGGAATATTCTAGCGAGTATAAAATATTGAAATTAAAACTCAACTGTAGCCTTAGGCTTTCTTAACATTTTGCTTGTTGATTCATTCGCTTATGTTGGATAATAAAAAAGTTAGATACTTTTAACAACTAGAAACCTTCTTCATCAATACAGGATGTTTCTAAATAAGTGCGACAAACTTTAAGGGGTAATTCTGCATGAAAAAATAATGACCGTTTGCTTGATAAACATACGCCCGCAAATGCTTCGTTTCCGAGATACGAGATGTTGAATTTTTTCCTACAAACTGACGATTTATTTATTGCTCTAAAACCGGTTGAGGTATGCAAATGAAATTTGGTAGGTTTTAAGAGGTGGTTATTGCGCATTTTTTGACATACAATTAAGAATTTTATATTCACCATTGGCGTACATAAGGGATGCATCTAAAATGTTTATACCCGTATGCACGCCAATGGTCAATATAAAATTCTTAATTGAATGTCAAAAAATCCGCAATAACTACCTCTTAAAACCTACCAAATTTCATTTGCATATCTCAACCTGTTTCAGAACAATACATAAATCGCCAGTTTGTAAGAAAAAATTCAACATCCCGTATCTCGGAAACGAAGAATTTGCGGACATATGTTTATAAAGCAAACGGTCAGTATTTTTTCATGCAGAATTGCCCCTTGTAGTTTGTCGCACTTATGTAGAAACACCCTGTATTTTTGAAGAACATGGCTACTTGTTAAAGTACCTAATTTTTTTATTATTCCTTCAAATTCCTTCAAAATATAAAAATCAATAAGTTGGTATACGAGTATTGTGGCGCTCCTAGACCTCGATTGTTCGCCGAAGATTCCTGACTATTTTTTGTAATTCAACTGCGTAACATTACAATATGTTTGCAATACAGTCGAACCCGTTTATTAGAATGCCTGTTAAAGGAATCCCGGTTGAAAGAATAGAAATTTGAGGTTCCGAAAAGTTTTGTTTTACTCCTCAATAAATTTATCGATGTATATATATATTTTAATAAAGTAATACGGCTTAATAGAATATTGTGCATTTAAACGAACAAATGTATTTGAACAATATACTTAAAATTTAAATGATGTCTGCTTTATAGTCGGCTCGGCTAATATAACAAAATTCAGTTTGGCAACATTGTGTCAATACCAAGTCCTCTGATATCAACAGAACCGTAATTTAGTCCAGACAATTTAATATATTTTTACCAACAAAAATGAGATATTTTAACCAAATAGCGTTTAAATTTTTTTGTTTTGTTTTCTGGCCTTGTGTTTCAAAAATAATGTGCTGAATAATTTTATATTCGGTTCCGCTAATGAAATTGCTATTTTTGCCATTAAAAGTAGAAAAAACGTTTTATTTCTCTGGCTTAATATTTTATCGTCGAATAATTTTAACTGTATCTACTAATATGCAAGTTGACTACTAATGACGAATTTACATGATTTATGGGATGTTAAAATATCGGCAATCTCTTATCTCCAAAGCAGCGTATCGAGACGGCCACTTTTTTGCGCATTCTGACAAAGTTCGGTTTCTTACTTTATTATTAGCACCAATTCGACTCTTCCCTGAAACATCCACAGGTCTGTGAACACTTTTTCACTTGTTTAAAAATTTTCTTAAAAATTCCACTGGTCTAAAAACTTAATTTAGAACTCACTCAGAGATCTACGTTTTTGCAAGGGAATATAAACCCTCGTTAAATATAACGAGAAAGGCTCTTACTTTACAAGACAATTTAATCTAGTTGAATATGCGAAATAATATAAGTGCAGTAAAATCAGAAATGCTAAAAAGTCTGGAAATTCCAAAGCTCAGGTGAGCTAATTTTTAAAAAACCAGGACAGTTTCAACAAAAATTGGCAAACTACACTGGGGTGCAAAATTAACCGGACACCTTAAAAATGGGTCATTTTTGATGTCTCGAATTTCCTAAACCTGTTGTCCGATTTAAGGGATTTTTTAATATGGTATAGCCTTATTCTTTAACAATATCGCTGTGATAATATTGTTGCTAAACAGGTAAATTTTCATTCTACACCTACACCGGGTGTACCAATGAAACTGTGTTTTTTCTCAAACTTTGCATCACCCTGTGGAATATTCTAGCATTTATAAAATACTCAAATTAAAACCCAACTATAGCCTCATGTTTTCTCAACATTCTGTTTTTTTATTCATTCGCTTATGTTGTGGCCATAAAAAGTTATACTTTAACAATTTACCCATGTTTTTCATCAATACAGGGCAATATTTTAAATAAGTATGGCAAACTACAAGGGCAATTTTACATGAAAAAAATATGACTGTTTGCTTTATAAACCTATGTCTGCAAATGCTTCGTTTCTGAGATAGAGAGTGTTGAAACACGGCTAGTTGTTAACGTACCTAACTTGTTTATGGTCCAACATAAGCGAATGAATCAAAAAACAAAATGTTGAGAAAACATGAGGCTATAGTTGGATTTTAATTTCAGTATTTTATAAATGCTAGAATATTCCACAGGGTGATGCAAACTTTGAGAAAAAAAACAGAGTTTGATTGGTACACCCGGTATACAATGAAAATTTAACTGTTCAGCAAAAATATTACAGCGATATTGTTAAAAAATCACTTAAATCGGACACCAGGTTTAGGAAATTCGAGACATCAAATATGGCCCATTTTTAAGGTATCCGGTTAATTTTGCACCCCAGTGTATATTTAAAATCAACCCAAAACCGAAAACTTACGCCCGATTTCATAATAAATTTAAAGTAGACTTTTAAATTTAAAGTTGCCTTTAACAATGCAATTTTTATAGGTAAAGGAAACTCTAAATTTAAAGTCCACTTTAACTTTATTATGAAATCAGGCGTTAGTGGGAAAAATTCAGAGGTCGAATATGCGTCGACAAATAGCGGACAATTTGGGTAATGCGAACTTCAAAGCGACAGATATACAAAAGTTGTTTTTATTAAATTAACGATAGTTCTTTTACTTTTACTGCAGAACTACTGATCGCATTACTAATAGAGGAATTTTTGAGGTGTGAATTTTAGCGGATTCGAGTGACCATAGAGTTCCATATCAAGGTAGCAACAATGATTTAACCAATCCTAGATTCAAGAACTATTAAAGACTGTATACAATTCAATGAATTTGTAAAAGACCATTTTGACAGTAGAATCAATCAACTATCAGATCCTTTGGATAGTTATCAATATTTTTTCGTATGTATTTTATATTCGCAATAATTATTTCAAAATATAAAAGAATTACTTACACTTCCGCAGAATATTATAAAATAGGTCGCTTTACCTGAAAAATAAGAAAACATCATTAAGTTATTATATTTTTCAGTATTAATCTTATTTTTAAGTATTAATATTGAATAAAACCATGTTAAAATTACATACTTTATTATCTGTGAATCTGTGTACTAAGTTTTGCACTTATAGTCCAGGGCCCATCTGTTTTGAGATGGACGTTGAGAGGTGACTCAAGTTTTTTGCAGAAATTGCTTGAAAATAACTCAAATAATAATATTTGAGTTATCCTCCCTCTCAAAAAGGTCCGGAACATTGTTTAAATAATCAAAATGTCAAAAAATGAAGGAAAAATTCGATTTTTTTCTTTGTTTTTTGATTATAACTTTAAAAGTATTCATTTCCGAGAAAATATGTACTGACATAAAAGTTGTGCAACTAAATTTCCTACACTATAGAATTGGTTAGAAATTTAAAAAATAGTCACCCTTGCGGCAAAATAGCAATAATTGCGAAAAAAACATACAAAAACAAGTATTCGCATTTTACGTTTTTCAACCATCTATGCTAGGCCTAGGACCTTCATATTTTACCCAGAAAAACTTTATGATATAGTAAAACAACACTGTAAATCTCATTAATATCGGTTTAATAGATTTTGCAAAATAAATTTTGCAATCCAGCTTTCGCAAAAATAATTCATTTTTTCAAAATGTTACAAAACTGAAAATAAAGCAGATAGCAAGTTGAAATTTTTTTTACGTATAGAAGTGTACTGTGCCTTTCATTTGCAGTTTGTAAAATTAAAATCGATTAACTACCACGGTGTCGGGAATTTTTCTAAATAAACATTAATTATTGGTGCTACGCGCAGGACAGCGGTGTTCGATTCACACAAGTTGATTTCCACCAAAATTTCTTCCAATCTTTATCTAATATATTATTTTCTTACTCTATATTTTGTTGTATTTTATTATTTTAATTCCACAAAAATCAAACTAATTTTATTATTGTTTGTGAAATATTGTTTAAACAATTGCATATGTTTAAAAATAATAAACGTTTATTCTCTAAGTTGAAATATATGAACAAAGAAAGTTTTTGCTAAAAAAGTGTTATTTCAAAGGATAGAGTATGTGTTTTTATTTTGCAATAAACAAATTTATTTATTTATATCGAAATGTAATAAAAATTAAAATGTATCAATCATTATCAAAGGTCATTGGAATGCCCAATTAGAGCAAACTATCCGCTGTCCTGCACTCAGCCCAATAATTAATGTTTATTTAAAAAAATTCCTGACGCCGTGGTAGTTAATAGATTTTAATTTTGCAAATTGCAAATGAAAGGTACAGTACACTCCTATAGGCAAAAAAAAATTTCAACTTGCTATCTGCTTTATTTTCAGTCCTGTAACATTTTGAAAAAATAAATTTTTTTTGCGAAAGCTGGATTGCAAAATATATTTTGTAAAATCTATTGAACCGATCTTAATGAAATTTACAGTATTGTTTTACTGTATCATAAAGTTTTTCTGGGTGAAATACGAAGGTCCTAAGTGTAGCATAAATGGTTGAAAAACGTAAAATGCGAATACTTGTTTTTGTATGGCTTTTTCGCAATTATTGCTATTTTGCAACAACGGTGACCATTTTTTAAATTTTTAGCCAATTCTATATTGTAGAAAATTTAATTACGCAACTTTTATGTTAATACAACTTTTCTCGGAAATGAATACTTTTAAGTTATAATCAAAAAACGAAGAAAAAAATCGAAGTTTTCCTTCGTTTTTTGACATTTTGATTATTTAAACAATGTTCCGGACCTTTTTGAGAGGGAGGATAACTCAAATATTATTATTTGAGTTATTTTCAAGCAATTTCTGCAAAAAAATTCGAGTCACCTCTCAACGTCCAAATGTACTAATATTTTTACAGATGCGCCCTGGTCTATTAAGACTGTACCCAACTACATCACTTCTTATATCCTGGTTTTCATTCGTCTAATTTTATGTGTAACTTACCTTTTTCTTTTTTTTTTTAGTCAATGTTTTAAGTTTCAATGTTTAGGCATTTTTTAACATTTTAGTGCGTATAAATCAGGTCTCAATGGGATGCGATAAAAACGATGTAATAAGAAAAGTATATGGTATTAATATGTAGTACTTTTAAGTAATCTAAGAATTTCATTACTATTAGTTCAATTCAAATTAATTGCAGGTGTATCACGAAGTGATCATTCTGATGAAAACAAGGTCGTGTTGTTGATAAGACGTAACGAAAAAAAGCGCAATTGTGCCATCTGTCGTCTGGTTGGCAAGGATAATTGATAAGCTAAAGCAGACAATATTTAATGTATTTTAATGTAATCACAGTTGGGTAACCCATATACACGGTGAGGCAGATAACTGGCCTATTAGAAATATCTCGAGAACTAAAAGCAACAGAATTATGAAAATTGGAATGCAGGGGTTTTGAAGGATGATCTATTAAATGAAAATATTTTCATCTCTTTGCAACTTCCGGTTATACCGGAAGTTGCTTATAACTTCGTTTTTTTTAAAGGGGACACCCTGTATATTTTTACATTTTTGAATTCTCTTCGATGTCTTCTTTCTTAAAATATGAGGATTTGTAATGTTATACAGGGTATTTTAAAAGATAATTACGTTTGTTTATTAATTTCGTAGCAATATTCACGGGTAGTAGTTTGACAACTAAAACTCTACTTACGTTCAAATGATTTTTAATATAGTCTAGTATTGTTAAGAATCATTAGTATAGCTAAATTTTTAATTTTAGTATACAGGGTTGGTCGAAACTCGGAATGAGTATTTTCTGAGTTTTCTTAAATGGATGTATTTTAGTATATGTATTTTAGTAAATGTATTTTAGTATTGTAATGAAATTATATTTTATGGTACTTTTTTATTTCTTAAGCATTCCCTATACCTAACTGCTTTAATTTGTGCTTAATTGTTAGTCGCACCAACAATCTTAACTACGTAGCTATTTTGATAGCTAAACCATTATTGGTAATTTTAACGATCGGTCTGGATTAATATGTATTTATTTCTGAAAAATTGTTTGTGATTGAATATTTTCATGGCCAACCTAATAAAATTTTACGTATTTTTTGTTGCAATAATGTTTAGCTTGAATCACCAATAACTCACAAATTAAAGCAGTTATGTATAGGGGATACTTATAAAATAAAAAAGTACTATGAAATATCATTTCATTACAATACTAAAATACAGGGTGTTCTATTTAAGAAAACTCAGAAAATATTCATTCCGAGTTTCGACCAACCCTGTATACTAATATTTCAAAATTAGCTATACTAATGATTCTTAACAATAATAGACTATATTAAAAATCACCTGAACGTAAGCAGAGTTTTTAATGTCAAACTATTACAATTCTACAGGGTGTGAATGTTGCTACGAAATTAATAAAAAAACGTAAATATCTTTTAAAATACCCAGTATAATATTACAAAATCTCATATTTTAAGAAAGAAGATATTGAGGAGAATCCAAAAATGTAAAAATATACAGGGTGTCCCATTTAAAAAACCAAGCTATAAGCAACTTCCGGTATAACCGGAAGTTGCAAAGAGATGAAAATATTTTCATTTAATAGATCATTCCTCAAAACCCCTTTATTCCAATTTTCATGATTCTATTGCCTTTAGTTCTCGAGATATTTCTAATAGGCCAGTTATCTGCCTCACTCTATATACAGGGTATCCAGAAACTCTACCGACAAACGAAGACAGGAGATTCCTCAGATAATTTTAAGACAATTTAAGCCAATTTACCTAGTCCGAAAATGCTTCCTAAGGGAGCTAGAGCTCTTTGAAGATGGCGCCATGCAATTAGTTTTTCTTAAATACCTCCAGAACGCTTCTATCTAGAAAAACGAAAATTTGTATACATATTTACTTTCCAGAAATTAATTGATTCCATATATTGCGAATTTCTAGTACTGGTCACAGGCGTCCGTTATGGGTAGGTCAACGGTTATTTTATCGCATAACTTTTTTGTCTTCAACTTTTAAGCATTTTTGATACTGGATTATTAAATTGTGAGGTATTCTAGTACTAAAAGGTACTCTTACTTTAAGTCGGTAGGACACACTGTTTTCTAGAAAAATTGATTTGAAAGTTTTTAGTTTTGGGAATTTGAAAAAAAAAAATTGAAAAAAATAAAAAAAAAACGATGTATTTTATCAACTTAAAGCAAGAGTAACTTTTAGTACTGGAATATCTCATAATTGAATAATCTAGTGTCAAAAATACATAAAAATTAAAGACAATAAAGTTATGCTATAAAATAACTGTTGACCTACCCAAAACGGACGCCTATGACCGTTTCTAGAAATTCGCCATTAATGGAATCGATTAATCTCTGGAAAATAAATAAATGTACCAGTTTTTATCTTTCTAAATAGTTTTTTTTAATCTTTTTTTTTTTGAAATTCAAAGAACGAAAAATTTTCAAATCGATTTTTCTAGAAAACAGTGTATTCTATCGACTTAAAGTAAGAGTACCTTTTAGTACTAGAATACCTCACAATTTAATAATTCAGAGTCAAAAATGCTTAAAAATTAAATACAAAAAAGTTAGGCGATCAAATCACCATTGCCCTAACCAAAACGGACGCCTATGACCAGTACTAGAAATTCGCAATGGATGGAATCGATTCATTTTTGGAAAGTAAATACGCATACCTATTTTCGTTTTTCTAAATAGAAGCGTTCTGGAGGTATTTAAGAAAAACTAATTACATGACGCCATCTTCAAAGAGCTCTAGCTCGCTTAGGAAGCATTTTCGGAATAGGTGAATTGGGTTAAATTGTCTTAAAATTATCTGAGGAATCTCCTGTCTTCGTTTGTCGGTAGAGTTTCTGGACACCCTGTAGAGTGAGGCAGATAACTGGCCTATTAGAAATATCTCGAGAACTAAAGGCAACAGAATCATGAAAATTGGAATATAGAGTGAGGCAGATAACTGGCCTATTAGAAATATCTCGAGAACTAAAGGCAACAGAATCATGAAAATTGGAATAAAGGGGTTTTGAAGGATGATCTATTAAATGAAAATATTTTCATCTCTTTGCAACTTCTGGTTTATACCGGAAGTTGCTTATAACTTCGTTTTTTTAAATGGGACACCCTGTATATTTTTTTATTTTTGCATTCTCTTCGATGTCTTCTTTCTTAAAATATGTTTTGTAATATTTTACAGGGTATTTTAAAAGATAATTACGTTTTTTGTATTAATTTCGTAGCAACATTCACACCCTGTGTGAATATTGAATTTTTAATATACTCTACTATTGTTAAGAATCATTAGTATAGCTAAATTTTTAAGTAGGTATACAGGGTTGGTCGAAACTCGGAATTAGTATTTTCTGAGTTTTCTTAAATAGAACACCCTGTATTTTTGTATTGTAATGAAATGATATTTTATAGAACTTTTTTATTTCTTAAGCATTCCCTATATAGACCAATCAAGTTAGTAAAAAATAAGCCGTTTTTCGACATAATTGAAAAGACGAGGTTTGACAGTTGAAATGTGTAGTATGAGATATTACAAAAGGGCTACCATCTTGTGATTCATCAATTTTTTAGTGGAACAATTTTTAAATAAACAATCAAAACGTCAAACTTAGTTTTGTGCTCATAACTTAAAAACTTGTTTATTTAGAGATTTGACGTTCACAGGTAACTTTTTTAGAATAAAAAGATACATCGAATGAGATACGCTAAGTGAAAATCAGTTAATAAACAAAAAAGTTATTGCAAAACATACGACAAAATCATTGTTTTTTAATATTGTTAATAACAATTTTATTGTTTATTAGAATATGTTTAAATATACCTAAACTTGAGGGAATTATGGTGTTTGAATGGTGTGCAAAAAATGGTCCAGATCTGTTTAATAGTTTTCGCAAAATTGAATTTGTTTATAAATTTTTTTGAAAAACGAGCTAATTTCTGAGGCTAGTCCAGTTAATATAGCTGAATGTATCTCAATAATCCAGAGCTCATTTCCTTCGTTAAGATGTATACTAACAGCCTATGAAAAAAAAAAGTAAAAAAAAATTACATATACGTACCCAAAATTATTTGTTAATAAATAGCAGTTTTTAAGCTTATAAACAATTACAATAATTTCGTAGAAATTAGATCAAATTAAATGGCAATAAAAAATACGGAAAGATGGTTAAAATACACAACTTCTAAAAAAAAATTTTAGGTCGTACGACCCTTGGGGTCTGAGATAGCCCCTTTTTTTTGAAAAAATCACTGTTACGTTAATTAACAACACTAAGATCTGAAATTAACCAATATTTTATAAGAAAAGTCAAAGTTTTTAACAAAGTTTTTAGCAAGAAAAAATGTTAAAAATTGTTTAAACAGTAGTGTTATAAACAAAAAGTATTTTGCGTTCCGACTAAAGTAAAAAATAGCGGGCGTAGTCGACTGACTGAATAGTGGGCGCGGTTGGCGACCGGCAGCAACTCCCAAAATTACGTTATACCGACCACAAAAATAAACTTTAAAGTGAATAACAAATTTTCGTCATTCCTTATGCTTTCGAGGTCTCCGAATCCGATTATGGAGTTTATTTTTTTCTAGAATTAATGGAGCATGTTTAAAAATCAAATTTTATGCCAAAATGCGATAAATCAATTTTGATGATTTTTCAATTTTAACTCACTGTATTTTTGGTCGCTGTAAATATTTCCTTTTGAAAATTTTACTGTGCTATCTTTGAAGCATTTAGATAACAATGAGATTTGTCCAAAATGATTAAACACATTAAATGAGAAGTTGTTAATTTTTAAACATTTTGTCGTCAGATTTCGTTAGTTTCATGCTTACTTAAAAACGTTGAGTGACAAACTTTTAAGTTTATAATTTTAACTAACACAGCAATAAAATATATTTCATGAAGAAGTTTTCCAAAAAAATTTAATTTAAAATATGCAATAGGAAAAATGTTATGTGACTTTATAGACGAGCGGAACACTGGCACACCCCAAAAAAAGCTTATTTCTCGAGACACTTATACTATTTTTGGTAATACTTTATATTTTTGATGGTGCTGAAAACGAAAATTAGGGTTGTTTTGAAAAAATGCCCCTTTTTTTGAAAAAATCACTGTTACGTTAATTAACAACACTAAGATATGAAATTAACCAATATTTTATAAGAAAAGTAAAAGTTTTTAACAAAGTTTTTAGCAAGAAAAAATGTTAAAAATTGTTAAAACGGTAGTGTTATAAACAAAAAGTATTTTGCGTTGCGACTAAAGTAACAAAAAAAATAATAAGCGTAGCCGAATGAGAATAAATTCGCGGACTACCATTCGCTAGCGCTAGACCGTTGCAGCCCACTTTTAACATTGACAGTATACCGGATTTGAAGCTTAATATTATATTTATATATTTTGGTAGAAACTTGCATTTTATGAATATTATTATCTTGCACATTTATTTAGTAAAATTATATTTTAAATAAATAAATTTAAAAAATGACAATAAAAAGGCCACTTAAAAAAGGTTTATACATCCCATTAGCTGCTTTGTTTTGGATAATTTTGCAATGAAAATAAGATAAACATTATTATTTTAATGTGATACCATAGATAAAAAAAGAATGTGTGTGTACTTTGTACGCACGTAAGAAGTTATACTTCTACCTACTACATATTATGTGATTTTTAAGACAATACCAAGAATTTAAAAAAATAAAAGATTAAAACGCACACAAACACATTGAAAAATGCCACGAAGAAAAAATGATTTCTGAACGATAATAATTGTTGGCAAAAATTTTAAATACGCATTTTCTGAAAAAAAAAATTATATAACAAATATACATACTTACAATCATAAAATGACTCACTCGTCCAATTCCACATTATTTGTCATGTGGAAAAATAGGGTAACTGAACGTTTTACTGTTTGACAGTTGTTTTGAATATAATTAAATTATGTAGTTTAAATTTTGTGGAAGAAAATATTAAAATATAACAAAACAGTAAGAAAACAATATATTAGATGAAGATTGGTAGAACTTTTGTTGGTAATCAAATTAAGTATGTAAATCAAAGCATTACATACCTACTAGATAAATAAATCTACGCTAAAAAATCATAATTTAAAAATAAAAATCGGACCTAATTTGGGATTTCTCTCTAAAATCCCCATTCTTGAGAAAATAAATGTACAGTAGAGCGTCGATTATCCGAACGTCGATCAACCGAACGACCGCTTATTCGAACTATCGACTCCCGCGTCCCGCACTCGAATACCGAGCAATCGTTAGTAATTGACGCTTAAAATATCTTCAATTTTCTTCAATATTGTATCCAAAAATAATTATGTTGTTGCAAAGACTGCACTTTTTTGTTTAGTTGCTAGTTGTCATTATCAAGATATAAATAAATATGTAGGTATATAAATATGGCTTTTATTCACTTGTGGATAAATATGTATGACTATAAATATGTATCAATATATTGTAGTTCGATTATCCGAACAAATCGGTTTTCCGAACACCTATGTCCCCCGATTAGTTCGGATAATCGACGCTCTACTGTATTTCAACCTAATCCAAATGTATAATTACAATATAATTATAATAAAAACCACTTACCAAATTAGAATGAGTTTTCCTTGTCCAAAATAGTCCAAAAGTCCAAAAATATATGTATATGAAAACTATTTAAAAAGGCAGTATAACTATTAACTAACTTTTGTTTGTTGTTTCTTTTCACACAAATTTTAAAACGCAACAACCATAAATAATCTAACTACAGCTGTGCCACAGCCACCATATTGAATAATTTTTGACATGTCATTTGAACATCCAATCAGAACAAAGTTATAATGCGCATGCGCCGGGATCATAGGTTTTAATATATAAAAATTCACCCTCATATCGCCGGTAAAGAAGTATAACTTAAAAAAAATAGTAAACTTGGTACAGTAGAACCCGATTGGTAGGTATAGGCCATTTTTTATTCTCTATTTTGAATCCGTGTGTAGTCCAGGCTGTATCGTCGACCCCGTTAGGTAAATTATTCCGATTCTTATTTTTTGCACAAACTTACTCAAAAAAAGTTCCTTATAACAAATCCAAAGGGTACCAAGAGCTACCGCGGCCGGAAAATTGTTTAAACAATTTTTTCATTAGTTTTCTGTTAACTTATAAAAGTTGGGTGACAAACTGTTTAGTTGATAATTTTAATCAACGCAGCATTAAAACATAGGGTCCTGAACAAGTTTTCTGGAAAATTTCAAGTCAAAATATGCAACAGAAAAAAAGTTACGCGACCTTATAGACGAGTGGTACTCCCAAAAAAAAAAAAAACGGTCATTTCTCGAGATATCAACCACACTGTGGTGAATGGCTAATTTTGGTCTTACTTTATGTTTTTGATGGTGCTGAAAGCGAAAATGTTGAATTGTAGATGGGGAAACATTGTCAAAATCGAAATTTTACCCTAAAAATAAAAAAAAATGAAATCACGTTTTTCTTAAAATTAAAAGTTACACCACCTTTTTTCTATAAAACATTTTGTTCTCTGTACACTAGATTTTAACATAAAGTTAATTGAACAGCTAAATTTCAAATTTTGTCACTCAACTTTTGCGATTAAACTTTGCAATTCAAGAATCTGCACCTTTTACTTCAAACAATTTATAACTTTCTTTATAGCAAGACAGAAATATTGAAGCAGGTCCCATTATCTTCAGAATGGTGAGAAATATATACTATAAAAATTTCAGAAAAAAATATTACAATGGAACTGAGTTGTAGCAAGTTAAACGCAAAAAACGTGATTTTTATTTTTAGGGTAAAGTTGCGATTTTGATGTTCCCCCACGTAAAATTCAAAACAACCCTAATTTTCGTTTTCAGCACCATCAAAAATATAAAGTACCTATTACCAAAATTAGTATCAGTACCTCGAGAAATAAGCTTTTTTTGGGGTGTGCCAGTGTGCCGCTCGTCTATAAAGTCACATAACATTTTTCCTATTGCATATTTTAAATTAAATTTTTTTGGAAAACTTCTTCATGAATTATATTTTATTTCTGTGTTAGTTAAAATTATAAACTAAAAAGTTTGTCACTCAACTTTTTTAAGTAAGCATGAAACTAACGAAATCTGACGACAAAATGTTTAGAAATTAACAACTTCTCTTTTAATGTGTTTAATCATTTTGGACAAATCTCATTGTTATCTAAATGCTTCAAAGATAACACAGTAAAATTTTCAAAAGGAAATATTTACAGCGACCAAAAATACAGTGAGTTAAAATTGAAAAATCATCAAAATTGATTTATCGCATTTTGGCATAAAATTTGATTTTTGAACATGTTTCACTAATTCTAGAAAAAAATAAACTCCATATTCGGATTCGGAGACCTCGAAAACATAAGGAATGACGAAAATTTGTTATTCACTTTAAAGTTGATTTTTGTGGTTGGTATAACGTAATTTTAGGAGTTGCTGCCGGTCGCCAACCGCGCCCACTATTCAGTCAGTCGACTACGCCCGCTATATTTTACTTTAGTCGGAACGCAAAATACTTTTTGTTTATAACACTACTGTTTAAACAATTTTTAACATTTTTTCTTGCTAAAAACTTTGTTAAAAACTTTAACTTTTCTTATAAAATATTGGTTAATTTCAGATCTTAGTGTTGTTAATTAACGTAACAGTGATTTTTTCAAAAAAAGGGGCTATCTCAGACCCCAAGGGTCGTACGACCTAAAATTTTTTTAGAAGTTGTGTATTTTAACCATCTTTCCGTATTTTTTATTGCCATTTAATTTGATCTAATTTCTACGAAATTATTGTAATTGTTTATAAGCTTAAAAACTGCTATTTATTAACAAATAATTTTGTGTACGTATATGTAATTTTTTTTTACTTTTTCTTCATACGCTGTTAGTATACATCTTAACGAAGGAAATGAGCCCCGGATTATTGAGATACATTCAGCCATATTAACTGGACCAGCCTCAGAAATTAGCTCGTTTTTCAAAAAATTTTATAAACAAATTCAATTTTGCGAAAACTATTTAACAGATCTGGACCATTTTTTGCACACCATTCAAACACCATAATGCCCTCAATTTTAGTTATATTAAAACATATTCTAATAAACAATAAAATTGTTATTAACAATATTCAAAAACAGTGATTTTGTCTTCCGTTTTGCAATAACTTTCTTGTTCATTAACCGATTTTCACTTAGCGTATCTCATTCGATGTATCTTTTTTTTTTCTGAAAAAGTTATCTGTGGACGTCAAATTTCTAAATAAGCAAGTTTTTAAGTTATGAGCAAAAAACTAAGTTTGACGTTTTGATTGTTTATTTAAAAAATGTTCCACTAAAAAATTGATGAATCCCAAGATGGTAGTCTTTTTGTAATAACTCATACTACACATTTCAACTGTCAAACCTCGTCTTTTCCGTTATGTCTAGAAAAAACCTAACTTGATTGGCCTAATACCTAACTGCTCTAATTTGTGGGTTATTGGTGATTCAAGCTAAACATTAACTGCACCAAAAAATAGGTAAAATTTTATTAGGTTGGCCGTGAAAATACTCAATCCCCAATAATTTTTCAGAAATAAATACATATTAATCCAAGGTGGTCCTTAAAATTACCAATAATGGTTTAGCTATCAAAATACCTACGTAGTTAAGATTGTTGGTGCGATTAACAATTAAGCACATATTAAAGCAGTTAGGTATAGGGAATGCTTAAGAAATAAAAAAGTACCATAAAATATAATTTCATTACAATACTAAAATACAGGGTGTTCCATTTAAGAAAACTCAGAAAATACTCATTCCGAGTTTCGACCAACCCTGTATACTAAAATTAAAAATTTAGCTATACTAATGATTCTTAACAATAGTAGAGTATATTAAAAACCATTTGAACGTAAGTAGAGTTTTAGATGTCAAACTACTACAATTCTACAGGGTGTTAATTCTGCTACGAAATTAATAAAAAAATGTAATTATCTTTTAAAATACCCTGTATAATATTACAAAACCTCATATTTTAAGAAAGGAGACATCGAAGAGAATCCAAAAATGTAAAAATATACAGGGTGTCCCATTAAAAAAAATGAAGTTATAAGCAACTTCCGGTATAACCGGAAGTTGCAAAGAGATGAAAATATTTTCATTTAATAGATCATCCTTCAAAACCCCTTTATTCCAATTTTCATGATTCTGTTGCCTTTAGTTCTCGAGATATTTCTAATAGACCCTTTATTTGCCGCACCCTGTATACCACGAGTTAACTAAAGGATATTATTTACAGGTGGCAATTACATTACCCAAACAAACAGTGTATTTGTGTAGTAGTGCGTTTGAGACGTGCGGGGGTGGGGTGTGCGCGTCTGTTAACATTCACGATCTGATTTGTGGTACCTCTAGTGGTACGACTTTCGTAGTTGGATCTAAAATCAGACCGTCAATGGGCCGGTTGGGTTAGTTGTACCACTAGTAATACCACTAACCACTAGTGGTCTTACTAAGAAAGTTGGAGCGTGAATGCTGATGTTTGATTAAAAATTTCCACTACACTGCGAGTCATAAGTTAAGGATATAGAAAATGTATGCTTATTTTCATAGTTGATTTTTTCGTGAACGGATTTCGCTAATTTGTTTTCATTATCTTAGATATTTCTTTAGTATTTACACAGTTGTGCAAAGATTTAATTAAACTTCTTTTTTGTACTTATACCGGGTGGAAGAAAAGTAATGTTTTTCTTATGTTAAGTTTGAACTACCCTGTTAGTCCAGAAAGCCACTGCGCATTCGCTAGGAAAAATATTCTAATTCGGATTTTTTGCACAAGCTTACTCAAAAAGGACTCCTTTTAACAAATTT
Organism: Diabrotica virgifera virgifera; assembly: GCF_917563875.1. Lineage (NCBI taxonomy): Eukaryota > Metazoa > Arthropoda > Insecta > Coleoptera > Chrysomelidae > Diabrotica > Diabrotica virgifera. The sequence continues at coordinate 141,522,485 of NC_065444.1, read as the reverse complement.
GCATGTTGCCAGGACCGAAAGGTGGTCAAAAATTTTTTAAACGTTTTTTTTTGTTTTTTTCCTAAAATTATTTTTTTTGCATGGAAAAAAGTTTTTTTTAGGTTTTTTGGATCGTTCCAAACAGAAAAGGTCTGTAGTGACTTTTCTCTAAAAATGATGTTTTTGACATATAAGCGATTAAAAATTGCGAAATCGGCCATTTTTAACCCTCAAAAACTATGTGAAAAACTGAAAATTTGAATGTTGCCAGGGTAGGTAGATATTATACAGGGTGTCCCAAAAAGATTGGTCATAAATTATACCACAGATTCTGGGGTCAAAAATAAGTTGATTGAACCTCACTTACCTATATACAATAGTGCACACAAAAAAAGTTACAGCCATTTGAAGTTACAAAATGAAAATCGATTTTTTTTCATATATCGAAAACTCTCACGAGATTTTTTATTGAAAATGGACATTTTTTTTTTTTTTTATTTGCTAAGTGCTACAATCTGGTCTTTGACCAATGAGTAACTTTTTTTCTATCCTATCTTACTAACTACTTAATATCTAAGAGTCACCCTTTGATGTCTTCTTAGTTGTCTTTATTATTACTGGCGCACTTTTTGATTGCGCACTATCACACAAAGCTCTGCTTTTCACTTTATCACGCACTACACCAACACGTTGCTTGCACACTAGTCGCGCAATGCTCCGCTATTAGCTTTGTCGCACACTACACCAACTCGTGAGGTTTGGTCCTCTTCAGTCTTCTTTTCTGGTTTGAGTTGTCCAGGAGCTGGATGGCCTCAATATTTTCGTGGAGAAGAAGTCTTTTTTCATGACTTTCTGCGTGTTTTCGGATTTCTTTGTCGACGGGCTCCATTCGTAGATCCTTGTGGATATCGTCATTACGGATGTACCAGGGTGCGTTAACTATGCCCCTTAATACTTTGTTAAAGTTTGTATTATTTTCAAGTTTGTCTTTTTTGTACATCCCCACAGTTGGATACCATACGTCCATACTGGTTTTATAACTTGTTTGTAGATTAGCATCTTGTTATACGTTGACAACCCTGAGTATCTTCCCAGTAGCCAGTACAATTTTTTATATTTAATATTTAATTCTTCCTTCTTTTTCTTTACATGGGCTTTCCAGCGAAGCTTCGTGTCTAGGGTTAAGCCCAGGTACTTGGCTGTGTTGGCATACGGAATGTCTTGTCCATTAATTTTTATTGGTGCGTACAGAATTTTTTTATTAGTGAAATCAACATGTACTGATTTGCTTTCATTCAATGTAATCTTCCACGTCTTAGTCCATTTTTGGAATTTGCTTATCGCATTTTGTAGTTTATTGGCTGTTTCTACGTTATCTTTACCTACTGCTAATATGGCGGTGTCGTCGGCAAAGGTAGCTAAACAGTAGTTATCGAATTCTGGTAGATCACATGTATAAAGGAGATATAGGACCGGGCCCAATACGCTACCCTGGGGGACTCCGGCTTTTATTTCTTTAAGTTCAGAATAAGCATCATCTTGCTTGATTCTGAAATATCTATCAGTTAAGTACGATTTAATTATGTCTGTGTATGATTTTGGAAGAATAGTCTCTAATTTATGAAATAGTCCTTCATGCCAAACTCTGTCAAATGCCTGGGCAACATCTAAGAATAAAGCTGAACAAACTTTTCTTTCCTCTAGTGCATTTTCTATAATATCGGTGACTCTGTGGAGTTGGTCTATAGTTGAGTGTTTTTGCCTAAAACCAAACTGGTGATTTGGAATTAATTTTTTGTTTACTATTGGTTGCAATCTTCTGAGGAGAAGTTTTTCAAATAATTTAGACATTGTGGGTAGCAGTGATATTGGTCTATAGGAAGAGGTTATATGTGGTGGTTTGCCTGGTTTTGGTATCATTACTATTTCCGCCACTTTCCACAATGAAGGAATATATTTTAATCTGATCGCAGCATTAATTAAATAGGTCAACTTGACAATTGCTTTTCTTGGGAGCTGTTTTAATAATTGTCCTGTTATTAAATCAAAGCCAGGAGCTTTTCTCGGGTTTAAATTATACTTGATTTCTTTTATTACTTCTTCTACAGTTACTGGCATTATGTTCTCTTCTTCTTGAAAATGGTTGCTCTGTAATGCTTCTTCTTCTTGTTGTTGTTGATGCGGTTGAAATATTTTTTCTAGATGTGTAGCAAAGCATTCTGCTTTTTGTTCGCTGCTTCTAGCCCAAGTGCCGTCTTCTTTTTTTATGGGTGGTATTTGCATCATTGGTCTTTTTAATCCATTGGTTGCCTTCCATAGTGAGTATTCTGTGGATCTTTCATTCGTTAGGTTGTTTAAGTATGTCCTAATGGATTCTTCTTTAAATTCTTTTATCTCTCTTTTTAGTTGTTGGGTGAGATTATTTACAATTGTTTTATCTTGAGGAGCTCTACTTTGGAACCATTTTCGTCTTGCTTTCCGTTTTTCGTATACCAGCGTTCTAATTTTTGCCGGGTAGTTGCATCCTTTTAGGCGTCTTTTGATGTCTGGAGTACATTCCCAAGATATTCCTTGGATGCCTTTATTGAATTGGTCAACTTCTTTTTCAATGTCTTTTATGGTTCTAAGAGAAACATTTAAATTAATTGTTTCTTCTAGCATTTGTCTGAAGCTTATCCAGTCAGTGTACTTATTAGTTAGCGAAGGGTTATTTTCTTTATATATTATGTTTTCGCTTAGTGTTAGTGTTATTGCTGTATGGTCAGAACATAACTTATGACATTCATCTATTTTCAGGTAGTTTTGCGATATATTTTTGGTTATGAAAAAATCAATTAGGTCAGGTATCTTGTTGGGGTCAGTAGGCCAATAAATTGGCTTCCCTGTTGACAAGGTTATGGCTCCGTATTCATTCACAGCTTTTAAAAGTTCTCTGCCTTTTGTTGTGGTTAACCTTGAGCCCCAGTGGGTATTTTTAGCATTATAATCGCCTCCTACTATAAATCTATTTCCCAGCTCGGTAAAGAGGTCAATATATTCCTCCTTACTTATTGCATGTTTCGGAGGACTATAGATTGCTGCCACTATCAGTGGGTATCTAAGAGTTCTAAGTGTTACTGCAGTTAACTGCACTTTTTCTGTTACGTAGTTGGCTTCTTCGTAATGTTGTAAATTTTCTTTAATTATCACTGCACTTCCTCCTTTTGCATTATTATCAGGATGAATCGCATGATAGACTCTATAACCGTGAAATTTGATAAATGAGTGTTTAGTAAAATGTGTCTCTGAGATGAGGCATACATCTATATTTTCTGTCTGTAGAACTAATTGAAGCTCCTGCTGGTGGTTCAGGAGTCCGTTTGCGTTCCACACTAGTACCTTAATTGAATTAATATTGTTTCGATTTAGGTATAGCTCCTTTGGCACTATATTCTAATCTTTTTAGCCTCTCATCCAGTGTTGTTATGATTTGTTCTTGATTTTCCAGCTTCGCTAATATGAGTTGCAGACTTTGTTCGATATTATTAGTTCGTTCCTCCTTTTTGCCACTTTCCTTTTCGTTGTTTACTGCATTGGCAAATGTTAGATTTTCGTTAACTTGCCTGCTTACTGAAGGATGTTTATTAACCCCCCTTTTTTTATCTATTGCTCTATTCCTCATGTTTTGTAATTCAATAGCCACTTTACAGCCACGATAGTTAGCTGGATGCTCTTGTCCACAGTGTACGCATTTAGGTTTGACATCTTTTGATTTGGTACACTCCTTAGTATGATGCTTCCCTGTGCATTTGACACATCTCGCTTGTCTGGCGCAAAATTTTTGGGTATGCCCATATGCCTGGCAATTTTTGCATTGAGATATTAATTTGGAGGATTTAAATGGTTGGATTTCGACTTTACATTGTAGTATATGCTGTATACTATGTATTTTATTTATATCTTCGCTATTGTCAAAAGTCACTATGAACATGTCAAGTGGTTCCTTGGTACGCCACTTAATTTTATTTATAGCATTCACTGCTTTAAAACCTCTCCTTACCAATTCTTCAATTATGCTGTCTGGTTTGCACGAATGCGGGAGATATTTGACTATTACCTTAATTGGTCGGGTTCTTTTATCTTCGTATGTGAACCAACTGTGTGGTGTTTGCTCTCGTAGTATTTTTGTCACGCCACGATACGTATCCTCATCGTTGGCTTTAATTTTGAAGTTCTCTTTATTTACCATTTGGATTATAAATTTATTTATACCTATTTCCTTTGTGAGCAGTTCGATAAATTTATTATATTCTTTAATTCCTTCCACTATTATTGGTGTTGGAGGTTGGACTTTTTTTTGTTTAGGTTCAAGCCTATTGGTTATTTCTTCATTTTTTGTAGGAGTAGGTGGAGAAAATGAGGTATTCATTATTTTCCTTTTTTTTGCCTGTTTCTTACCCTTACCCATTCTGTTTCTTTAGCCAGTTCCTCTTCATCAGTCTCGTATTCTTGCCTGGGAGGAGGCGTTGCCTCAGTATTTTTAGCGTTATTATTTGATTGATTGCAAATCTGTTTGATTTGATTTTCTAGCATACTTATATGTGTTTGCATTTGCGTGATCATACTATGTAGTTGATCTTTTTCATTGCTGACTTTTACCCATTCTGTGTATAATAATTGTTCGTTTTGGGAACGTTGACAATTTTCTTGAAATAAATTATTATTTTGTTGCATTAAAAATGCTTCGTTTATTGTAGTCGGTTGCATTCCTCCTGCAGCCATATTTATATTTTATTCTTTATCCAAACACGGTTAACCTGTATTTGTTTTGAATTTAACTTTAATCAACATTTTCGATAAATGTAATTCTTAGATTATATTATTTAAAATAACCACTTACCGACCTGAATCGAGTGGTCCACAAAAAGAAGTTTCTGTCCAAGTAGTAGTTAAGCACTTAATGAGTTTTTAATTTACCGCACTTAAACTACAATAGTTTGTAAATTTCGCGTATGAAGAAATTTTGCCCACTTCGACAAAAGGCGCAGATTTCTTCTTAAAAACACTATTATTTAGTTTGTTTTATTATAATTAATAACTTTAATTTAAAGTCTAAATAACTGTTTCATATCACAACAGATTTATTTTAACACTTCAACTACATTAATGGACATGTGGCATTTTTGTGGCAGCAACATTTAAAAAAAAAATTTAAGTAAAATTTGTGCACCCCATAAAAATTTTATGGGGGTTTTGTTCCCTTAAACCCCCCCCAAACTTTTGTGTACGTTCCAATTAAATTATTATTGTGGCACCATTAGTTAAACACATTATTTTTAAAACGTTTTTGCCTCTTAGTACTTTTTCGATAAGCCAGTGTTTATCGAGATATTTTGAATATTTGTCGAATCCACCACATATTTGTATATGGTTAAGTACGATTATAGAGACCTGTTAATAATCTGAAAATTTATTTATAATTTACATTTTTAGGTATATTTTGAAAAAGAAGCTACATCTCGATAAAAGGTAGAATAGAATAGAATAGAAATATGCTTTATTGTCACTGAAAATTTTTACAATTTTATGGACAAAGCTTACATACAGTCAAAAGAAAAACATAATATAAATAACAAATTAATAACAACTACAATTTACTAAAATTAGATAAATCGTCAATAATGTACAGTATAAGATATAAAAGCCAAGACAAAAACAATTTATTGCAAAATATATATAAATTGCAAATTGAACATACAACAAATAAAATAAAATAGGTACAACATAAGGAACTGACAAGTTTATGCTACTGCGCATGGAACCCAATTTTCTTAGTTATTCATTAAGAAATTCTTCTATTGAATAATATGGTCTTTTGGATAGATAGGCTTTTGTCATTTTACGGAACTTAGGG